>NC_056736.1:58880781-59115781 GCF_019279795.1 Protopterus annectens
CACACACACACACACACACACAGACACACACACACACACACACACACACACACACACATACCGTGAGCTGTTGTATAGTTAAATGATATATAGAGTCTCCACATATATATGTATATAACACATTTACATAACATACACACACCACAACAGTTAAGACAACATTCTTGTTATACATATTTATATAGATATGTGTGGGGATGTATGAATGTCCCCACAAATCCTGGAATGCTGGCGTTATCTGCACTTACACATCACAACAGTTGCCCGACGGAACCAGACCAAGGCCGCAACAGTACATAATCCCCTCACCCACAGACCCCTGTGCCTGCAGACTGTCACCCTGTAAACAGACACAGGTATGCAGGTGGTGTAATGTACAATGATTGCAACACATACCATGGATAGGTCGTATAGTCCCTGGCCACATGTCTGCCTATCAAACTGCAAACAGCACATCTGGCCATACTGGTAACTGTACAGACATAGCAGGGATATTACCAGGTATCCCACTCCTAAGACACTCTAGATACAATAACAGTATCAAGCAGTATCACTCTGCAGGCCACACATGCTGTCTAACACAAGGCCATGTTGCATACTCCAGAAGTACTGTGCCTGCATCCACATATACAACAGACATAACCTGTAGCATGTGTGATAAATATCGTGAGCTGTTGTATGTGTAATACTAGATAGATAGGGTTTCTATCTCACATCATCCAAAGTGTGTGTGTGTGTGTGTGTGTGTGTGTGTGTGTGTGTGTGTGTGTGTGTGTGTGTGTGTGTGTGTGTGTGTAAATATATCCCCTTGCAGCACTACGGACATGCCCATATGGGCTATCTCTGTGCAATGCTTATGCATGGAAAATAGATGTACTTCCTTGCATATTGTAGCATAACATTTAGATATTGATGAAATATTCTTAAAGCTAAGGCCTGTGATACCCCCTAGTATATCCACTGTGGGTCTCTGGAATGTACCAGTAGCTAATATCCTTAATGCTACATATACCTCAGTTTCCACTGGTATAGGTTCTCCTCAATTTCCCTGGGTCTGATTTGAGGACAGCAGAGGTTACAGATTTCCTGTAAGCTTCCGTATCCACTCTGCATCACTCTAATACTTCAATATCATGCAGTCCATGATAAGTTAAATGGGGTCTGAATGCCTTTTTTTCTCCTTGGACGAGGTCTGTCAGCAGCATCAGCAGCATAGATTTGTGCCTGTTGCACACATGCAAGCGAGCAGCAGCAGCAGCCCCTAACATTGCTATTTTTTTCTAAGTGTGATGGTGGCTGTATTCCAATAGGTTTAGGTGTTTATAGCAAAGGCCTACACCATCTATCCATGGTTATTTTATAGCTTCCTGAACAGCTCTGCCATACTGGATCGGTTCATTAGCAGGTGATTATGCTTTCATTAGCAATACTCTGCTGTTAACCTTTGCTTGGCAGCTCTACACAATGTGTAGAGCCATTTAATGAATACAAAATGGCATGCTATCATGTGCATGTTGCACAGCCATATGCACGATACCAGTGCAAAAATAAGATGTTTGTGAATCTGGCCCTTTTGACTTATACTGTAATCTCCTTCCAGTTTCTCTATAACAACAATAACAAGAGCTAGTTGTTCTATGAATACACTGCAAAAGCTGGGTTAGCTTAATGGGCAGTTTGTTTAGGTTTTCATGTTCATGTTCTTCGAAGTTCCACATTGAAAGCATCTGTCATACATTCAGTGTTAGGAAATTTTTAACTTATATCCATGGTAAATAAAAATTAATCATATTAATTCAATAAAAAAAAATTTATAGGCAAAACCAGAATATTTTAATCATCCTATGACCTTCCTAGATGAAACTGTTAGCTAGCCATTAGCATTTGTTCCACATTTTGCCCATTTATTCCACATTATGAAGGATGGTGTTCCTCATTTTGGAAATGGAAGGATGAGAGCTATGGGCAGCCCTGTTTGACCTTCTCCATTTTAATTTTATTCTCAATCCATCCATCCATCCATTAACTCTTACTTATTTCTCAAGACCTCTTATATACATCTTTAATGACCCCTATCACTTCCTTCGGAATTCCCTACTGTTCCAATATGTCTCATAACTGGAAAAGCCTAATGTTACCATATTTCTTTTTAACATCACATACAGCTTCCTAATGCTGTTTTCATTGTAATGCCATCCACTATTTCTTTTATCCATATTAACATTTCCTTAATATTGGCTGCCTACTGAAATGTAAGCACTTGAAATGAGTAACAAACAGCCAAAAAAAAAAAAGACCAGAAACACAGGAGAAGAACACATCCCAAAAAGTGCTCTTCTCCTTAAAACTTCTTTTTGCAGGTGAGGCAAGACCTGCACTCTGCCATGTGAGGGGCAAGCATACCTCGGAGAAAAAGAAATATTCCAAGAAATGGCATCTTGGGCTTAGTATATGTAAGTCCGTTATTTCAGCCATTCTCTCTTGACATTTTGGGATTGGCTTTAGCAGATCCCAGCATTTCAAATGAATGTTTCTTCCTTTCATTTCATATATGCCATCTTGTACTACTACTTAAAAAAACTTTTCTTATATATTGTTACCATTATTTTATAATCAATGTTACATAAAATAAAAGTTCTCCAGGTACTTATTCCTTCTTTCTCGACACTTTTTCATACCATTTTATGACACCCATACATTTTTTCTCATTTTGTATTTGCTCTTTCATCCATTCATTTATAGTTTTTAAGAAGCATGCATTCTTTCTCCATTTTTTTGTAAAATGCATATCATATTCCATCTATTCCTGGTATTATGTTGTTTCAATTTTATGTATGGCCTTAAACTCATTCACTTTTTCTGAAATATCTAGTTGATTCATGACAAGCTTACTAGTCCCATCGTTTACATCAGTCATTTTCTTATACTGAATCTGGTACTATAAAAAAGGGCTTACTTCCTCAGTCTTTCCTTTCACTAATTGTTTTTGTCTGTGTAATAAGTCCTTCACTTTTCACGTATTTGTCTCCTGTATTTATGTTGCCCTTTATGAAGCTAACAATCTCCTTCATTCATTGCCTTGTCATACTTCATGCATTTTTGTTTATCTTACTGTTTTCCATAGTCTTGTCGATAAGTCTCAATTTTGTTAAAAAGATTTTTCTATTAGATTTTATAGTTTTTCCACTATTCTGTCCACATACTATAAGAAAAGCTCATTTCCTTATGGACTTTAAACAGTTTTGCTCTTTCTTTTCTTGTTACTACCAGTTGTCCACATATACCTGCTAACCTTTTGAAACCATTTCCTATTTTAATTATGTTACTCTCTTATCCAAATGTTGACATTACTGCAGTGTGATATGAAAACTCTGCTATTAAATGTATATTTCTTTTATCTCTTAAAGTCCTTAGAAATAACAAAAGCAATGTATGTCTTTATTCAGGTACTTTCATAAGTATACATTCTTTTCCCTACCTAATGTCAGACAAAAGTTATCCATTATTTCCTTAGCATTTTACATCTGCTCCTATTTTTCTTTTTCTTGGCCTTAAATCACAGTTAAAGTCACCCAAAATGACTATCTCTGTATTATTTCCCAAACAATATATATATATATATATATATATATATATATATATATATATATATATATATATACATATATATATATATATATATATATATATATATATATATATGTGTGTGTGTGTGTGTGTGTGTGTGTGTGTGTGTTTCATCTTTTCAAATAGCATCTCCCTTTCTTTGACACCTGTTTAGACATATACAATATGCTTCTTACTACTCCATTTCTTGGGTCTATATCACGTTGAACTTACAAAAGTTAGATCGTTATAATATCGAACTGTTATGTTCGAAACTCAACAAAACCAAAAGCACAGAACACTGATTTTTTTCCCTGGGAAAAAAATTGCTGTTCCGTGACAAAAAAAAAAAACTTCACCTTAAACCTAAACTGAAGTGGGGGGCTGTGCCCCCACACACCCCCTACTTAAATATACAAACTCCAAGATCGCACCACAGTGGAGAAAATAGCAAAGCCCCAAAAACGGCCTACCGATTTTTTTTCCGTGGGAAAAAAGTAGATGTGCTGTGGCTTCGCTATTTTCCACTTTTGGACTTTAGGGTTTGATATTACAATGTTCAAACTTGTTTCAATTTGACGTTGTAATATAGACCCCCATTTCTTATTCTACAGTACTAGCAGTAATCTGCCTAATAATCCTACAATAACATCAGAAATCTATGTTTCTGTATTTTTAGCAAGACTACTATCCCTGAACACTTGTGAATTCCCAGCATCCACACCACTTTCCTTCCCCATATCTGCTGAAATGGTTTCCTTTGCTTTTCTTTAACTTTCTGATGTTAAACAAACATATAAAATCTGCATTTATAAGTAGCTGGATATTAAACTGTTTCAGAGACAATTATTTGTGGTTATCATTAGTTTGGGCCTTCCTTTTTAGACAAATGCACTGATCAAATAATTCTGTTGATCTGAGGAAGCCCATTTTATCTCAAGCAAAAGCATTCATCATTCTACTTGGACTACTGTGTATTTGGATGTTCTTTCAACAGAATCTCAGATAAAGAACAGAAGAAATGACAAATGAGAATTCTTTCCAGTAAAAGGACTGATAAAAATAGTTTACTTTGAAGGCAAGAAAAGAGCTCTTTTGCTGGACTGTCTAATTTGTGAATCTTACATATATAATTTCAATCAATCTCAAAATACTTTAAGATGCCATTTAGAAAACAGCTGGAGAACCACTTGTTTTGACTCTGAATAAGTACAGGGCCAGATTCTGTAATGTTTCCATAAGGTATTTACGGAAATTGCAGCACACCAAAAGAAGATTCCAGCTCACCTGCTGTGGATGCTATTCCAAAAGACAGGCTGATGGTCAGACTGACTACTTAATTATTCAATGTGGGAAAATTAGGGATTCCACGCATGCCAGTGTGATTCTAAAACACATTGTGTGCAAACAATGCAACTCAACTCAAATGCGACAAACACCTATGCTGATGCCACTTCTGAAATTATTGGTGCATACATTACATATCCCAAAGATTTCAGGCAAATACTACAGATTATGGTGAAATCCGTAGCAAAACTGAAAAAAAATATATAACAATACAACCTGTTGTTAATATACTGCAACAAGCAGCAGTCATAATAAGCCATAAATGAGGCTGTGGCTGTGCATCCTAGAAGGCAGCCAGCTAGAGTCAGAGTAAGGCTGCAACTAAACCAGTTGTCAGAGCAGCAAATAATCAACAGATACTATCTAGACAGGCAAATGGTGCAAGCTGTCTGCAACATGTGTGCTCCATTCATGTCTATGCAGACCCTGTGAGGAAACCCATATCCCCCTTGCAACCAAAGTTTGTCTTAGCCTGGGTATACGCACATCTGGGATTTCCAAAGACACATGGGGATGCTGTGGGAGTATCACATATAGCCGACAGTCATATCCTGGTCAAATTCCTGACAGCAATGTGCAGAAAGTTAGATAATAACCTACACTTTACATCCACACCCATGGAGTGGAGGACTGTATTGCACCAGTTCTACAACATGGCAAACTTCCCCCGTGTACTTGGTGCAATAGATTGCTTACACATTCCTATCAAGACACCGGTACATCCACAAGCAGACTAATTCATAAACAGAAAGGGATGGCCATCCATCAACTGCCAAGTTCTGTGTGCAGCAGATGTCAGCATAACAAACATCATGAAAGTGTTCATGATGCTGCCATTTGGAGGAAAAGTGGACTTAGGGTTGCATTCCAGCAAGGTGAAATTCTGATGGGATTGCTTCTGGGTAACTACAGGACCACAACTAAGCTGTAACTGAAGGATCTCCCATCAACAATATCCAGTCTGAACAAAGGTGTTTTAACTCCCCCAATAGGTAACTGTGGTTATCTTCCTGAGCTGTGGCTAATGACCCAGTATGGTGATCCATCCAACCCTGCATAAGAGGCCTACAGTAGAGCACACACAACAACCAGAAATACCATAGAAAATGTGTCTGGTGTACTGAAATTAGGTTCAGATGTCTGGACATATCCAGGAATGTACTGCAATACAAACCTGAGAAGGCAGCACAGATGATAACAGTGTGTGTCATGCTGCACAACATGCTAACCTGAGTACATGGTGGTCTTCCAGCTGCAAGTATGGGTGGACTACCACAAGAACCATAAAGGTCTGAACAGAACATCCCCCAGTTATCAGAGGATGAGTAGGAGGATATAGAGGACATAAGTCACATGCGTAGGCAACATAGCCTGCAACCACAAGTGCAGGCCCAGGCTACATGGCAGCGTTGAGTCATGACAAGCCAAATGTATGTTTGTACACAGATTAAACATTGATATTCAAGTGTTGATCCACAATAGCAATACACATTGCATCTAATGGCAAGTACCCACTAGATGTACACACATCACATAGAACATGAGCCTAACCTATTCCAACATGAACATATGCAAATGTGTCAAAACTAAAAACATCAACTCAGAGCACAACAGACACAGGTATGTAAACACACTCATTCTGTTTTATCACTGGATGCTCAACAATAAGGGACACACACCAGTGCTACACTTACATATGTGTACAATATCATAACATGACACCATGTTCAGATGAAGGAGCATGATTTCGCATTGAAGACTTTGTGACTGGTGGGACCTCAGCAGATGTGCCAGCAGTTGACATCTGCCATGTCCAACATCTGCTTGCCTCCATCTAAGACAATGACCTGTTGATCAATGGCCTCACCCTGTTCAACATCCATTGTGTTGCCATTCTCTGAATCCAATCCATAGACTGGCCTCCCACATCTGATCTGAAGGGACATCTCAATCTACATGAAAACACTATGGAAGAACAATGTCATGGTCACAGGATGGGCTGCTGGTTGACAAAGACAGTTGATGTGCTACAAGATACAAAGACACAGATCAGGACAATGTACCTACAGCACATGATGAATTTAAAACATATTTGGCATATATATTTCACTGCAATGTTACAAATAATACTGACTTCACTTGCAGTCTAATGTATGTATATTTCACAAAATGTACATACCATAAATACATAATCTGTTATCATAGCCAACATTCATGACATATGTGATGCATAAAAACATAGCAACACACCTGTCAAACACTCATGGAATGATAAGAACAAAAACAAACAGCAGGCAGGTAAATTCATGACCGTACTGTAAAGACAGCATATAAATGCAACAGCAAAAACAAAATAATGGTCATGTAATGTACAGCTGTAAAAACATAAAACTTTTATTACAAGGTAAGCTTTCACCACCATCTCAGTGGCTTCTTCAGACCATATAAATTTACAACAACATAATGCATCAAATATACTCACATTAGCTACTTCAAAATCAATTAAATTAATTCCACCTTTCCATTCTGCTCTGCAAATTCCCATCATTAAATATAATGTGCATGTGGTATTCCTACTCCACTTAAACTATCTTAAAGGACATAAACTTTAAAAACCATATGTCATCCTTAAAATGCCACTTTCCTGTACTATTTACATCAAAAACTTTGATTCGTCATCCAAATGTTGCTCTCCTAATTCATATTTATCTATATTACCTAAATACATTCAGTAAAACTTTTTACCTTCATGAGCGGACCATTTGTTCATATAGTGTGTCCTCTTTCCTCATCGTACGTGCATATACCAAGGGGTTTGTGATCAGCATAAAAAACATCTTCATCAAGATGCTATCCCATGGCCATTATGTGTGCATCAATCAATAATCAACTCACTTTCATTGTTTTCCGTTTTCCTACCAGTACTTAAAGCTGGTGACATATCATCTTTCTCTTACTGTCCGTATTTTTTTCCCATAGCATACGTAACTCAAGATTGGAGTAACAGTTCAAATAAAACTATCCTGTGTGTTATCAGATGTTACGCAAGCCTTTATTCATATTCATAGTAAGATAAGCATAATCAGATAGAACTCAATGCCTAATTTAAAGGTGGCTCCACCCCAGGGATCATAACTTTTTATCATTAATATCGGCACTTACACACACATACTTACTAACTGTTATCAGCCTCTCCATATGTCCGCCACTTTCAGAGTTCCATCATATGTCAAGATTCAAGCACCAACTTAACTATTCTTTATAACATTAGTACCATCAATATTCAATAATTAACATTTATTGGACCTTCTATGTGTGGCATATTATAAAAACTTAAAACTAAAACTAAAATTATGTCCATATAGCTTAGGAATCTACTAAAATATACTCACTAGCTCTAATAAAACAATTATACCTAAGTGTCTTCCTCATCATTTACATTAAAGTACATATCATGTGACCCTTCAGTATTGTCATTCAATATTGTATATCATCCTTGTATAATCAATATTGATTGAATGTTTTATGTCACCTATCATAGTATTTAAAACACTTTATCTCCCTATCGCACCTATTCATCCCAACTCATCTTTACATATGCTCAATATATTTAGGATTCACGTCCAACTAATAGTGAGTGTTTTTAACTCATTACTAACCCTTCTAATATATAAAAAATATATAACATTTTTTTATAAGCATAAAAGTCTCATAGCTAGCCTAAAATCCCTACTCCATCAATATAATTGGTGTTTAGTTAATATTAATACTAATACCTATATTAATATTACATATCATTATTGCATTCCTTGTAAATAAAACATTCTTAACGGCATCAAGTGACTCTATTCTTCATTAATGCCTATCTCTTCCCTATTCTATATTATAATTCCTCCATTTTTCTTAAATCAACAAACACATCTCAATAATACCTATATATATATATATATATATATATATATATATATATATATATATATATATATAGATGTCATAGTAATATCTTAAAATCATGCATATATATGTAAAATATATATGCATCTATATGTGAGTGTATAAAAAATGCATATATATAAAAATCCACAAACTCATACCTTCCTACCAAGGACATCTCCATTTATATATACATCTTCTATCTCTTAATCCCCCTTGCATCCATTGCTGCCTTAACTGTTACCTTCCCATTGACACCATATCCCTTCTCTGCTCTCAAGTGGGGAATCCATCTTAGTTCACTATTTTCCACTCTATTCTTAGCATTACCTTTCCTATTTCCTAGATTAATCTTATCCATCACCATAAACAAATTTATGTACTCTATCATTAGTCAAATCATACCTAGATAGTGCGCTAACTGAATCCTTCACTCTTAGACTATTTATGTGTTCTCTAATACGATCCTTAAGCATTCGAGTAGTCATCCCTACATAAAAATATTTGCAGCATTCGCACTGAGCTACATATACTACATTCTTGGATGTGCAATCTGCCACCACCTTCAAGTTATATGTGTTACCTGTGCTAGGGTGTATACATTTATTACCACTCTTAATATAGCTGCACCAGTTACAGCTCCTACAAGGGCATGTCCCCCATTCCCCCTTTACATGTGCCTTCTTGGGATAGCATAACATCCTTTTCAAGTTAATTCGTTTTTTATATTGGAAACTTGGTGTATCTCCCACCACTCCCCTCTCCTTTTCGTCTGTTAATAAAATAGGCCAGTGCTTTTCTATGACACCCCTTATTTTGCCATTATCATTTGTGTATAACGTAAGGACCTCTACCTTCCTCTTAATCTTTTCCTTATCATTGTCCCTTAACTCATTCCCAGTCTTTCCTGAATAATATGGTCTCACTCTATCTGCTCTCATGGGATGTTGTTGATTCACTGTGCTGAACTTCAACTAGTGTAGGGAAAAAAAAGATATTACAGGTGACATCATTCATAGCATGTACCAGGTGAACACAATTAAAAAAGACTGACCCCGGGATTCATGAAGCTCGGCGCAAGGATGTCGTTAGCCTTGCACTGACCATGTGGCATAGAGATAGCACAGCAGTACCACATGCATATTAATGAAGGCACGTTGCCGTAATGGCCACGTGCATAGGAAACGTGTATGAGTGCAGGGGGCATGTCCAAGCACTGCACAGAGGCGTGAACATGTCGGCTGCATACGCGCAACCTAAAATGCTGACTAGTACAGCCTACCTCTAATAGTAATCACTCCTGTCAGTGTCCATGGATACTGAAATGTATGCAAAGCATACAAGACATCATTGCAAACACCACAATAAGAAGTAAACACAAAGGCACGTAGCTGAATATTGAGTTTGTCTCTCGAACAAAGATATTTAAAACCCCATACCCGTATTCCATTGTAGTGTCACTAGTTATACCAAGTGGAAGTGAAACGCATCATGTTAGCGCGCCACCAATTGCCAAGCCCAATGGTTTGGGTTACCACCTGTCCTACATTGTGAGGGATAGTCCCCCTCTAGGCAGGTGTGTCCATACCAAAATCATAATAAATGTGAAATGTCCTGTGATAGTAGGACATAATTATGTCCCATATGTTATGTAATAGTCCCATACAGTACATATGTCCATATATAAAATACCTATATGTTACAAGAAACAGAATAAGCAAGTAAACAAAACAGAATAAGCAACTACACCACTACAACAATAAAAGCTTATATGTAGGTATGAAACTAAAGTACTATCCTTTGTAATGACAGTGGGTATGTGTTGGCCTGTAAACTCAGATGTGTGCCACGAAAATGTCCCATCCAGGTCATATGAAAAGGTGGCAACCCTACCAATGGTCAGAGCATTCACCCAATATCTGCCCATTCGTGGTCCACATCATCCTTGTCAGGATGGCCCATAGATGAATGGGTATTACCCGGGTCTATCTACCATGTCATGAAAGATAAGTATTTGTGAGTACCTATGTGTGTGAAGTACAGCATGTGGATGATCTGAAATGTTAGTGTAGACCTCACAACCATATTGGTCCCAGAGATATGTAGTGTACGCAATGTGTTCTGTTGACTGTGCCATGGGCCATCAACTAGAGAAGGGATGAATGTTGTTTGTGGAATATGGGGGTGGGGGGGTGACAGGTAATGTAATAATTTGCCAAGAGGAGACTGGGTTGGATGCACAATAGGTGAACTGGAGGTCTACGAGGGAGCAGTGGGTGAATCAGGAAGATAACAAAAGAACAAATATACACATCTGCAATACAATCCCACAAACATGTGAACATTACAATGTGTAATACACATGTACAGAAATGTTACCGGCACATACCCACATAATGGTCTGGCCTGAACTGAGCCATCCAACCCCAACACACCTGGATACATAATTGAATATCCATCATCCCCTTCCTGAACAGCCACCAAAACCAGCCATATTCGGGCTGCTAGATGGGCGCGGCCATATCTGCACATAGTGACCCCTACCCATATCTAGTAGGCAGTCTCACCCTAGGCAGTCTCAGGATTGCAAACTATGTATCCCTTGCATGTATAACCCTACCTTACAGCTGTAAAGCAAAGATGGTCATCAGTCCCCACAATTCTTGGATATCCCTCATGGGATATGTATCTGTTCTAAACATTAGACATGGTGCACGACATGATGTCCAGTTCTGTATACATCTGGACACAGGTTGTATGAGCAGTAGTTGTCCACAAGACTGCTCAGAATCCAGCCGGTCTTGCAGAACCTATGACCTGGGATTAAACACCTGACCATGATGTACATCCCCCACGTGCATTATCGGGAATATATAACTTACACATTCGCATAGTGGCAGTCGGATATAGGGTGCTTAAGGCACTTTAAAGCAGACGTAAGTAGGGTTACCACCTGCCCCACCTTGTGAGGGACAGTCCCTTTTAGGGAAGTTGTGTCCATACCAAATCTAATACAATGGTAAATGTCCTATGATTGTAGGAAATATGTCCCATATTTCATGTAACAGTTGCATAAAACAGTTATTTATGTAAAATACTCAAAGTTACAAGAAACAGATTAAGCAAACAAACCGCTACAAGAATAAGCATTCATTTAGGATAATAAGTAAAGTTGTAACCTTTGTACTGACCGTGGGTATGTGTCGGCCTGTAAAATGTGATGTGTGTCCCGAAAATGCCCCGCTTTGGCCATATGAAAAGGTGGAAACCCGAGACGTAAGTGGGTATGCAAGCTTGTATGCGCAATGGTAAATGGCGGTGATTCAACTGTATGGGAAATGTAAATGAGCATTTAGGTGTATATGCATATGTACATACAGACCGATATACACATACATATACACACACACATATATATATATATATATATATATATATATATATATATATATATATATATATATAGAATGAACATGGTCACAATATAGGAAATCCCCGTAATAGTTAGTGCTGTTATATATCAGGAAGGCCATAAGTGAGCACACCTCTGCATACCCAACCACAGGTAGGACACTAAAAGTGGAACAAATGATCTCCCCTTGCTAAGCCTGACTTTCAACTAGGTACAGGGCAGTCCTGGTCCCCAGTCAGACAAGCCTAAACCCAGAAGACCATATGAACACCCTGACGATCGAACACACATATGTGCCAGAACTATAGGTTTTGGAGGTCTGAATATCCTCGGAGTGAGTCAACATGTGGCATGAGTCCAGAGCAGTAGGGAATAGGGAATGGCGCATGTGTAGTAGTGCATTTCAGGTAAATGGATGCCTGCTGTGTAAGTGAAGTGATGAGGTGTGTTTTCGGGTAACTATGCACCATGGGTATACATATAAATGAGGCAGAACACCAATATTGTAGTGGTAGAGCATCCACCTAACGAAAAGGCATTCACGGTTCAAGGTCGACAATAGCACATATCATTTTCCTTGTGGAATGAATGTTGCTCTGCTGTAAAGCCAACATTTAAACATGTAAAGGTGAACATGTGTATCGCATGGGACTATTAACCAGATCCTTTCAATCAAAGTGGTATTGTTCATAGGTTCATAGGTAGGTACTAGGCTATCAGCCCAAGGGCCCACGTAAGCCTAGCCAGCAAGATACCATAGCTTACGCCACCCGGTAAAGTTATTTTCCTGTGCCACTGTCCAGCAGAGACACAGAAGTGATCCATAGGGTGTATTTCCTATTTCCCATCCACTCATCAAGATTTTTCTTGAAGAGTGCTAATAAAGAACTTTGCCTGACATAGATGGGTAGCTTGTTCCAGAGTATAGTAAGTCTCTGGGACAGGAATCTATCCCTCCAGTGTGTCCTGTTTATTGTGGTGACAAGGTTTAGGTCCCTGGAGCGTGTAGCTTGGAGGGATTGAGATTTCTTTAGGTGTAGCATGTCCAACAGCTCTGGGTTTGACATAGCTTTATATGTTAGGCAGAGATCACCTCGGAGTAGGCGATATGCTACGGAGTAAAGCTGGAGTTTTTTGAGGTGGTCAGTGTAGGGCATTTGTTTGAGGCCAGTAATCCTCTTTGTGAGGTGCTTCTGTGGCCTTTCCAGCTGCTGCAGATGTCTTGTGAGGTACATTCCAAAAGGGGCGTTGTACTCTATAATGGGTCTAATGAGTGACGAGTAGAGGGGAACAATGACCTTTTTTTTCCTGGATGAGGACGCTTTTATGATGAGGTGTACCATGTAGAAGGACTTCCTGACTACTGTGGCAATGTGACTATCAAAGGAGAGACTACTGTCCACCTAGGTCCCAAGGTCTCTTATCATGCATTCATAGATTGCTGCCTATGTGGTGGTTCATGAGTTTTTACCAAAGGGGATGACACTGCACTTTTTGGCATTGAGCTTGAGGTGATGGCTCTGACACCAGGCATCTGTCTCGGTGAGGCCCTTCTGTAGTATGTCCACATCATTTGGAGACTTGACTATGGCTCCTAGTTTGCAGTCACCTGCAAACTTCATTAGCCAGAGGCCTTCTGTGTTAGCCTGTACTTCAGAGAAGTAGATAGCAAACAGGAGAGGTCCCAGGATGGAACCCTGTGGCACTCCATTTGTCACTGCCTTGAGCTCAGATCATAATGTATAAGGCACAAATAAGCACAAATAAGCGACAGTAAACATATGTAATGCACAGTAAGCATAGGCGAGTGCGCCTGCACGGGTGTAAGCAGCTCCCAGCCTAGGAAATGTATGCTTGTATGTACAGATGTAATATATGCACACACACACACACACACACACACACACACACACACACATATATATATATATATATATATATATATATACACATGCACACACACACACACACACATATATGTGTATATAGATATATATCTACATACATGAGCAATATATATATATATATATATATATATATATATATATATATATATATGTATATATATCTATAAAGAATGGACGTTGTAACAGTAAAGCATACACAAGGGATGTGAAGGGAATCAAGAGCAATGTTGGTATTATAAAGTGCTTTCAGCGTATGTCATAAAAAGCTGCCCAGGAGCGAGCAGAGCACCGCTACTCACACCACAGGCAGGGTTTTACCCATGGGAGTAACATCGTTGAAATGCTAGGTCTACTTTACACACAGACGGAATGTAGTCACATGCTGGGACCTCCAAAAATTGGAAAGCGCAAATGGCCGTATTCCATAACCCCAGGAAAGGCACATATGTGCAAATATACATGGCGGGAGACCCTGTGAATACACGAGGCGGGACAGAATGTGTGTAGGGCCCCAAACGCTCTGGAGAGGGAAATGTGTAAAGGTGTGTCATGGCTGTGATAACAAGTGGATAATGGATGTTACTTGTGTAAATTTAACACGGGTAGGGTGGAAGAACTATGGGTATGCAATTATGGATCCAGGCATGCCAGGGTGTGATGGGCCGGTTCTAATGGACCACCCCGTGGAGGTCAGCTAGGTCATAATAGGTACATATGCATACTCACATGCAGACAACAATATATGTTGAAGTACAAATTCTGTAACACATGCATTCCATTTGTTGACATAAAAAATAGGAATGTGCCCGTACAAACATCGACAGTACATGGAATAATAGGCTGTGCAGAAGAGGGACGGGTCGAATCACACTATCACATTCCAATTATCATTGGTAATCCGTACATGAACATATAGAGACATCTGTCCACTGTATAACGTGCTACATACTGATTACAAGATAACTGGAGTGTGTTGGTGTTATAATGAATAAGGGACTAGTATGCTGGTGAAGCTTATAAACACCATTACGCATGTGTTAGTGCGTATGAGCGGGGAATGTATTGACACACTGATGTACATATATATAATTTTATATATATATATATATATATATATATATATATATATATATATATATATATATATATATATATATATATATCAAACAGCAAGATATGAATATACACAGCTCCCTCTCCTGAACTATACCTAGCATCTGCTTCTCAATTCAAAAGCAAAAAAAAAAACTAATCTAAAAAATCCTTGTGTGTCTTGTGACTGAAACTGACTTTGACCTGTATTTCAACCCTACCCCTCCCCTACCTCCCTCTTCTATCCCTTCTCCCTTCTTTCTCTCTTCTTTTGTTCTTAGTAATTTGATTTGTCTTTTTTGCAATTCTTTTGGTGCTTGCCCTTGCATGCTGTCTGGTGCATTTGGTTGTGCTTTTGCTGAAATGTTTTCTATTGTCACCGTTTGTAGTCACTGTTTGTTGCTTTCCCATTTGCTTTTTAAGGCTACTACCTATGTTACTATGGTACTGTTGCTTTTATACTTATTTTTCTGTGTTGTTATTGTTATATTGTTAAGCTTGAGCTTTTCTCCTTTTCTTCTGTACTTCTACTGAAAATAGACATGTATCCAGTTAGACTAGTCTGGTCAACAAAAAATGTATGAATACATATGCAGATATGTCTGTATATATTAATGTAAATAGATTTATATATGTTACAGTAAATATACACATGTATATACGTAGGTTATGTTACAGCAGTTATGGGTAACATGTTTAGACCGGGCATATGTTGGTGGGAGGTCCACTCAACAAACGTCTACTTATCACCACCCCCAGCTGGACCGGTGAGACATACAAACATGCAATAAAGGTAAATACAACACTGTTCTCAGACCACCGGCAGGAAACTACCAGTGGGAGAGATCTACAAGGTCTACACTTTAAACATGGACAGCGACGTCCCTTGCGGGACACCAAAAATTTGGTGCCTTCAGCCAGTGGGAGTAACACAATTACGACCAGGATGTAGCTGTACATGAAACAGTAGGTTGTGCAAGCCTGATAACACATGGGTTGACGCAACATACGACATGTGTCCCAACATGGGGAGAGTGGGCAGTGTGTAGGGGTGTGTCCATATCCCACCTGTGTCCACCTGTGCCCACAGTAAGGAAGAGTGCTGTAGAGTAGTGGCAGGCAGGGGAACTATGGGTATGCAATTATGGGGCTAGGCATGCAGGTGTTGGCTGGCAGACACATATTAGGACCACCCCGTGGGTGTAAGTAATATTCTGATGTGGGTATAGCAGAGGCCCATACCTCCCAAACTGTAAGAGCACATCTACTGGACAGTCCATAAACCATTGGGGGAATACATAGGAACCATATCATTGAACTGTCCCTGATTACCCGGGACATCCGTGATTACGAATCAGAATCTTAACACAGTCCCAACTAAACCATCCTAAAACTAGTGATATTAGGAGGAAAGGTGGCAGAATACACATAATGAAGAATGACAACATGTAAGAGTCATAAACTGCATGCACCTCAGACAATGTGTATGAATACATATGTGCTCTGTGTCCGTCAATGTGTCAGGTTAATAGCACCAACCTTCTAAATGTGTCCCTCAGGTCGTTATGCAGTATCCCTGATTCAGTGTTTATTCTTCCCCATTCGTATGAGAGGTCTGATAGTGAGAGAAAGCGCATGTTCTGCTGACTACCTTAGAAAGTTGATAGAATAATAGGTTTTGGGTAACCACCTGTCCACCTTTGCAAGGGACACTCCCCTGTGGGCAGTTGTGTCCTGCATAATAACTGTAATTAAGGCAAATGTCCTGTGATTTAGGGCAAAGACTACCTATATTGTCTGTACTAGTAGCATAAAACAATGATGTTCCTCTGAAACACCTAAATGTTATAGGTAACAGTATAAGCAACTATAATGCTACAAGAGTAACCTTTTATTTAGGCGAAACAGTGAAGTACACCCCTTTCTACTGGCTGTGGGTATGTTGCTCTGCAAAGTCTGATGTCTCTACATACAGGTCCTATAGGGTTGCCACCTTTCCAAATGGCCAGAGTGGGACATGTTCTGCAGAAATGTCAGACATTCCAGGACTAAACATACCTACAGCCGTGCATAGTACAGGATTACACTTATTTGCACAAATAAAAGCTTAATCTAGTTGCATTTGAATTGCTTATGCTACTTCACATAACATATAGAAGTGTCATGTATAAAATAACTGTTGTATGCAATTATTAATGAAATGTAGACTATAATAATGTCCTGTAATCTGGACATGTGCTATGTCTTGATTATTTTCGCACTGTCCCTCACAAAGTGGGACAGGTGGTAACCCTAAAGTCCTACCTTGGACAATTGAGAAGGTGGCAAACCTATAATAGGTATGCGGTAGCATGACCCGTCCGACAGATGTGGCTGCCACAACCCAACTACTCGTTTGTAATGCAGGGTCTCGGTTCCCATGTATCAGCCAGATGGGAGCAGAGTGTATGCAGAACACACAAATATGATTAATTCACTGGACAGGCCACTGATTCCGTACAGACGAACGCCATGCCGTCGCCTAATGGGCAGCTATTCCCGATGCTGTAGTCATGTAGTCCGATGTGATAGGCATTACAAGGTGGGAGCAGATTGTAAGAGGAATACACAATTATGAATGATTCACCAGACAGACCGCTGATTCCGTACAGTCAAACGCCATGCAGTCGCCTAATGGACAGCCATTCTCGATACTGTAGTCAGGAGTGGCCTTAGGTCAACTGGTGCCCTAGGCAGAGGGCACAACGGCACCCCCCACCACACCACCCAGTGCCCCCATCCTGGTCTACTTACACCAAATAAATACTGATAAAGTGCCCCCACTAAAGTGGCACCCTAGGCGGCCGCTTAGTTGGCCTATGCCTAAATCCGGCTATAACTGTAGTCATGTAGTCCGATGTGATAGGCATCACAAGGTATGCCTAAGAGAAACACATGAATATGAATGATTCTCTGGACAGGCCGCTGATTCCGTACAGTCGAATGCCATGCTGTCGCCTAATTGGCAGCCATTTCCGATACTGTATTCATGTATTCCGATGTAATAGGTATCACAAGGTGGGAGCACATTGTATGAGGTACACACAAATATGATTGTGTCACTGGACAGGCCACTGATTCCATACAGTCGAACGCAATGCCATCGCCTAATGGGTGGCCAATCCTGATACTGGAGTCATGTAGTATGATGTAATAGGCATCACAAGATAATATTGTGGTCCTCGCTCACACCCAGGGGTGTGAGTGACAGATGCAAGCACCAATGCCGGTGCATTAGCAAGTGCAGGATCAAGCGGGTGTAAGTGTATTTGGCTACCAGTATGCGAGTATTGCATTGGTTAAGCAATGTAGAGGCTAACTGAGCATAAGAGGCTGTAGCCAGAGGATATCATACAGCGCAGTCATTCAACAGTATAGAGATATCCCATCATGTAGATGTACATGTGTGTTTATGTCCAGCATATAGGTACATACATATATAGAGATGTATCAGGGACATACCATGTGGCAACAAAGCATTACAAACTAATGAAATGGGAAACACCAGCGACGCCTGTATTATGTAGTGGTGTTGCTCTATGTGATCACAAGACTCTCTCAGACAGACATGTGTCAGTCATACATGCAAATAGTTGTACATTGGCCGTATACATCACTCTGTGCATGTAATGTACATTAACACAACAGTACATGTCCAATCATTATGTGTGAACAGTACTCCTGCAATGTGCTGTGTGCAACATCATCATCATGATAAAGGTAAATGGGGGTAACCATAGAGGGACTGGTAGTGTTTTGTGTACAGAGGGGTCATCCTCCTCACGTATACCTGAACCATGTAGGAGTGATGTGCATACCAGGACCGTGCGTCTGAGGGATAGTGGTGAGGATAACAGTAGTATGTTATGATGCATATTACAAGGGTTTCATGTGTCCAGTGGCATGTGTGTGTAATGGACAGCTATGTATAGGGAAGATGGTGTCCTAGGAGCAGAATGGTCTTATGTGTCCATAGGTGAGGGTCATATGTTGGGGAAGGAGTGTAGGTATGGCCGTGGAGGATAAGAAGGAGCACAGAAATGACAGCATACAGGGTTGGTATATGACACATGTGGGGGGGTACACCCTGGATGGGGATGGGTCTTCGGCATTCAAAAGCCCATGGGAACAGTGGGACAGAGGTCTCTAGCCATGGGCAACTGCCACTGCACCTACACAGCTGTAAAGGAGGCAGTGCTGGGGGCTGCTCAGGAGGGGCAGCATCACTCTGTAAATGTGACACTCCACCCTTGAACTGGTGTATCTGGCTTCGTAACCCCTTAGGGAGCCACCTACGCAGCATGTCCAGGCCCACATGACAGCAGATATGTACCTGTCTGGTCCCGCTCCCAAGGGGGACATGCTCCATCCTCAGTGGTGGTACCACTAGAAGGTGATGCAGAGCCAACAGAGGTTGATGTTAATGGCTGGGGCCCAGATGTGCTAGTGCCTATTGCCATGGTCAACTGAAGTGGGACAGGAGGATCTGCCGGGACCTACCAACCCATTCAGCCTATGGTGTTGCATTTTAAACCCACATATGGCTTAGTGATAGACAACAGCATACAGGATTACCTACGACAGTATGCATAGATATCACCAGCAACCCAACACAACAGATGGTATACATTTGCAGAGGGAGCACAACGCATGCATATATACCGCATGGCAACTGTACAATGTGTAGTAGACGTGTGACCGCAGATATGAACAGTTGCCCATCATTGGCTTGTCACTGGGAATCCCACACAGTGTCATTCATACCACTGTCTCATGTGGCACATGTCCAGTCAGGGCTGCGATGGCAGTAACACATCCCTATCATCATGTACTGTCTGCAATCCCCACATCATGCCTCTGCTGTGCACAGAAGTGTGTTCATTGTGTAACACAGGAAACAAATGGTTGCACACACTGACCTGTTCACAGATGGCCCTACAGATGGGGTTCCCTCATGAACAGAGTACTGTCATGTCTGTATTTTAACATGCAGAATAACCATTACCACACACACGTTAAACAGGCAGTAGTCTCAATGCAGCATAGCTACACTTACATGCTGTAGTTGTGTGGCACATCACCCTCCTGTCTTTAGGCTATTTCCCACTGTGGAAAATGACTGAGGTACATCCAGATATCATCTGCAATGCCATGTCAGAACACCACATCCAGGTACCACTCACAGCGACTGTCATGGCCAGATAATAACATGCTTCCCTAGATAGTGTACTGTGTTTATGATGTGGATGGCTATGGGAATACCATCACAGCTGTACCACATGCAATCAGCTAGAGGAGGACTGCAATAGGTGCAGAGGCCATCACCTGACCATTTCCATCTGTTACAATACACATGCTGCTGCTGTGTAGGTATACACCTTCACATCCACCAGAGAGTGTGTGTAAGTGGGACAGACAATATACACCAGGGAAGGGCTTGGAGACTTAACCATAAGCATCATCTGCCACAATCTGAATAGTACAGGGGCAAACCCCTGAATACACATTACTATTACATGTGCATGACATTACTACATGTGCCACAGAGGCTGTAAGAACATGTGTGTAGGTGAGTGAGTGTCATCTGCAACAGATATAGTAGACATACATTAGGTGTGGCACAGATGTCAGTCCACGTGAACGGATGCCATTGTCACCACAACCACACTCTAATGGACACACATTGACACCTTTGCCAGGGCAGCAAATACACAATGTAACTACTTAGTTAACCACACCTCAGTAATGCACAGGACCACATGCACCACAGGGGATATCTGGAGGTTCTATGGGCTAGAGCATCTGAAAGTGCTTGACAACTGTTGGTATGCCAACGAGGTTTATACTGGGAGTGACTGTGATTGGGAGCATCACAACCCACATGCAGACACAGGATGACAGTACTGTCATGCAGGTATGCATTGCTCTATGGGTGTGTAGTGTTTGGTTGTGCAAGATGGCTGTACAAGGCTGGGTGGGGGTACTCCTTGCCATCGCATCACCCACAATTGTGTGCAGTGCATGGGTGTAGTGTATTCAATGTCCTACACAGATGGGTACTGCATTATCTGGCCTGACATCCTGGTTACCAATGTGTAGGGCCATAGCTTTGCAATGCATGCCATGTCTGTGTTTGATAGTCCTTCACATGGACATTGCCTGGGATGTGCATGTCCCACAATACTGTACAGTGACATGTACAGGTGTACCTGGTTTGGCAGACACATGTAGTGTACACAGCCTGTTATACCCCAATATGCCTATACTGACGTGGTGTGGTGAAACCTGCTTATAGTGAGCAGGTCAGCCCTGCACCTGCATGGGTAGAATGGACAGGTATTCCATGGTGTCAGTGGCATGGGTCCATACAGGGCACATGTGTACAGCATTGTCTGGCCTTAGTGGATCACATATGATGGCACCACATATGTTGCAGCCATTCAGTGTGGAACATAATGAAGGCACAATGTTCGCATATATGTGCCTATTGTACCACTGTACAGGGTGCCATGTCCTCTGCAGGCCACTGCGGTCACACCATGTCTACTATCTGTCCTCAATGTGCATGTTACTAGCAACATAGTGGGATATCCTAGGCAAGGTTGTATGTGCATGGCACATGGGTGCGAGACATATACAGGGTACTAGTAGGGCTGCATACTTAGTTCACCAGCCCTTTTGCCAGATATATGGGTATGGCTTGCCAACACAGTGCCATGGCTGACTGACAGCTGTACTCCTCGTGAGGTGGCCAATGTGTCATATGACGGATGCTATATAGGAAAACTACAAAACCAGCTCCCAAACATGTCCAATGGTAAGGCAATCACAGCCACCTCTACACAGGCTCTGACAGACAAACATACACTTGCCATCTCCTGTATACAAACCCCTACCATATCACACTGCAGCAACACGCGTTTAGGGCACATGCTATGGTGAATACTACAAAGCACTGTACTTGTCTCACGTAGGCAGACACACACACACACAGATGGCATGTCTGGGATTAGAACACTGACCTAACTACTTTACTATACTACAGCATTACGCAGTTACAGAACACGCTACCGAGATTACTGGAACACAGCACTCCCAGAGGTGTATTTGTAGATGGGTGACATCATCGGCTTTGATAACGGTGAGTATAAGAAATGTATGGAACGTGAGCAGTATAAAAGCATTACTCAGATCTCAGGCAAATGGGGGCACACACACACGGCAAGTGTGGGACTAGAACACCGACCTGACTACTTTATTACACTACAGCATTACGCAGTTACAGAATGTGCTACCGAGATTACAGGGACACAGCCCTCCCAGAGGTGTATTTGTAGATGGGTGAAATAATCGGCCTTGCTAACGGTGGGTATAAGAAATGTATGGAGTGTGGGCAGTCTAAAAGCAATTTAGAGTCCACCAGCAAACGGGGACAGACATAGATACACACACACACACACACACACACACACACACACACACACACACACACACACACACACACACAATCCAGTGGCGGGTATGGAACACCTGCCTATTTACAGATTACTATTACAATACTACATACTTATGAATTGCGCCACACAGACTACACATGTCAAGGCTGTCATTATGACCGTCTGGGAATGTGGACATCAACACGGATGCTGGCAGTTAAGATGTACATACCTGTGAACCTGTGTGTTTAAAGTAGGAATCCATCCTGACCTGGAGTATGCCCATCTGTGGAATGGATGACTACTACCACTATGCAGGGTTACAATGGCCATGCCCATACACAGAGGCACATAACCGACACAAGGTGTCACTGGGCATGCTCACACACACACAGTAGCACAAGGCTGTTTGGAATGCACTATGTGTCCATCTACTCAAGGATATACTGGGCATGCTCATACACTTAGTAGCACAGGGGGCATGCTCACACACTTAGTAACACAGGGCTGGTCGGAATGCACTACTTGTGTCCATCTACACAAGGCTATACTGGGCATGCTCATACTCCTAGTAGCACAGGGCTGACTGGGATGCACTCTGATGCTAAACACGGAGGGCCACAGTGGCCATGCTATTACAGGTAGATGTAAAGAACACATTGTAATGGGCTCTGGTGTTAGTAGTTGTCATTGTTAGCGGGAACGCTACTTTACATATATTTGACACCGGTCTTTTACACAACATCAGTTGTCATTCTGGGATGACATGGCTGACAGCAGACAGGTCTTTGTCATATTTCACATACATCCATGATACAAGGGAGTGAGGATATTACCCAAGTCGCATCCACCCACACAGTGCCATTCCAAGGCAAATGTCCTAAACACAGGTTAACGCCCATAAACCTACAGGACAACTGCATTGTTTTCTTATGCTAACCAGTGCTAGATGTGTAGTGTCCATATTCACAGCTGGTCACTGTAGATCCAGCAATGGGGAGTACTGACATATGTGCAGTGAGGAACACCTGGTTGATGTCTCTGTAGTGCACAATAGCACTACCACCATATACCTCAGAACCTAGCACTACCATCATATACCTCAGAACCAGATATGTGGGCCATAACACAGGTACGGACCACTCCAGGTGGTGTACCCACATACATAAAGGCCACTCACATGTACTGACCGGTCCTCCCATGAAAGACATCACAGATGGGCCATGTGCAGGACACAGTGTCACATGCTGCATTCTAGGATGTAAACTGCAGACACCACCATGTCCCCAGACCACCAACACGCAACCATACATGTTGTAAGACATAGAAGAGTACACCACCATGTGACTCTTGACCTGTGTTCTGTACTAAGCTCTAAATCAACTGTAGAGAGTGCACATGTACTGACACAGTTGCATCATGTGTTATGCAATGCAATGATACCACTGTCTGTGACCAGGTCAGCTGTACACATACCAGGGGCCCTCAGTACTTTCCACCATTAGCAGATGTATGTTGTTGTATACCAGTACACACCCTCATGTATGGATATGATTCATACATACCTGTGAGTAGTCCACATTGACATATGGGACACTTAACTGCAAATACTGACATCCACCGGCACATGCAATTAGACCTGAAGAAGGAAGCAGAACATCATGACCAACATGCATTTACTGTTGTTACGCAAGACACATGCTGTTAACAGTATTGTACATCTGTACTACATTATATATCTGCTGCCTGTCAACAGTCCTCAACATTTGTAAACTACACATATCATCCTAGTCTGTTCACCCTGTGAATCAGACCATATGAGCATGTTCGTGCACTGATGTGGATGTCAGAGATGCAGCACAGGTATCATCATATGCACAGGGTGTTAATGTTTTCCAGAGGCCTAGGCTCCACCATTGGATGACATCATGTGTGTGGGTTTGGGCCTTTGATCCCACAGGGTGTGTGTGGATGTTATGCATGTGTGTCTTGCAGTGCCCTACATATGTGTCCAGTGTGTGCGTGTATGTATGCACACAGTTCTCCCATGTGTCTGACCTACACAGGGGTATTATTGACAGCTGCAGACTGTACAGGTGAAGTTTTACAGTTCACGGTGTCCAGCCACGGACATGTGACCTGTGCCTGCCAGGGGTTGCACAGGCACTACCAGACAGAGGTGCAGATTGGGTAATGTCTGATGTCACTTGTCCACTGGAACTGTGTCCTTGTTGGGACCATCCCAGGCCACATGCACGTGGCCTGCTGTGTCGTGGTGTGGACAGCACAGCACCAGATGCACTGCTGCTGCTACCACCACTATGGGAGTGGGCATGTGAGGTAGCTCATACGCTTAGACCTGACACAGGTGATGTAGCAGGCTTACGTCCATGTGCCCAACACCTCACTCCTACTAGATGTTCCAACACAGACAGCTCATGCACACGGATTGTCATGCCACGGTCAAGGACTCCAACCATGTCACCCAACTGTCTATCCAAAGCATCAGCAATCTGCTGTTGGGCATTTACCATTGCCTGGATGCTGTTGTTTAAAGAATGGACAGCAGCCCTCTGTAGCCTCAGATCTTCTCTGTTGCTCCATTCAGCACATGCCTGTGCCTCCATTACAGCCTGAAAAATGTGTCTGGTGACACCAGCTGCTGCGCTCTGTTGTGCAGGAGCATGTTGGTCAGGGGCACCACCAGTAGTTTGGCTGACACCATGGTGTGCAGGCACACCTTCCATAGCCCCCACACTTTCCTGTTCCAAGCTACCATGTGCCAACTGTCCTTCCTCTATGGCCACTGGTGATGGGGTATGTGCAGGTATGGGATCTGTGTGTGGGGATGAGGTGGATATAGATGGAATGGCAAACAATGGCACAGTTTCAGCCCCTGACAAACTGCCTGTGTCCCAATCATACATTCATCATCACTGCTAGAGTCTGTGGGGACACTAACATCAGATGTACCGCAGGAGGGCAATGCACCTACATCACCTGTGAGGGCAGACAAGAACTGTACATTACAATCTATACAATAGACACACACACACACGCATGTGATATGACAGAAGACATGCAACATGCATGTGATACAGCAGATGGCATGCAGCGCAGACAATAATAGTAGTAGTTATCATACATCCCTAGGTTGCACACAACAGCATGCATGTGTCATAGCAGACGGCATGCAAATTATACAATCATAGTAGTGGTTAGCATATATCCCTGTGTTACACCATGTGGACCAGCACAGGTTAACAGTACACCTGCCTGATGTGTGGCATATGACCTTGATAATCACATGTAGTATGACATGTGATCTGCTGACGTGTGCAATGACATGCATACATGTTTAACACAATGGTGTCCTGTCAAATATACAGTGGGGCAATGGTGTACCAATTCAATGCTGTCTGTCCGCCCTAGAGATATACTGCAAATTTAGCTGATGTGCACGGCCATTGCAGGAAATCATGAGGCATCTCTAGTGCTATATAGTGTGAGTTACAGACAGGGTTCACAGCCATGACTGTGTTCAGATACAATACATATATACTGTAGAATGTGACCCCACGTCACTGAGGTGTATACACACTAAACCATAATGTGGAAGTTGTGACACAGGTCACTGATGGGTATACGAATGACACCCCTGCACATCTGAAACCATATTGCTGCAGCCTGGCAACTATGGCCAGACATGGAGAACATGTCAGTACACCATGTCCCACATGACATCTGTGTACCACACACACACACGAGGAACATTTATGTCCAACACCAGCAATGGGAATGTACTGTATCTCTGGCCTGATGTGGATATTGTACAGGTGACTGCTGTCATGTTGCAACACCCTCAAGATGTTCAACACATCTTATGTGGTGGATTGATGTTACACCTACACAAGATGTCCACAGGCCTGTAAGATGTCTAGTGTTTCACATCTACATTATGACCATTATACAAAGGCCATGGTTGAACCATGTGTAGCCATTGTACAACAGGGTGTACACACAAGCACAACACGTCTACTGTGTGTTGCTCCATGACTCTGACCATCCACCATGGCCATGTGTGTACATGTGTTATCCAAATAATTGTGATGGGCATCTATTTCACATGTCTGTGTTGTCCCATATGACATATATGCTCCACTGACAACAGGGTTATGCAGATAAAGGGTGGTATGTGGGATATGTTTTCAGGTTAAGTAGGCAGTGTAGCAGCCAGGCCAATAGATGTCATGGACATGTCAAGATAGCACATCACATTGTGTGACATTCATAGTAGAGCTATGATCCACACCGGTGAAACCTGTGTGCTGGCCATACTCCAGCTCACTGTGTAGTGCTGTTTGTATTCACCACATGTGTAGATCAAATCTGTAGTACGTCCCTAAAGTGAACAGCACCTCCACCATTGTATGCACAGCTGCACATCTGGCAATAAAGTTTGTGAAGATTCATGTCGGTGAGATGATTCACATAGTTTTCAAGTGTTGCACGTGGGTAGTCATTGTGATGCATTGCAGGTCCGACCTGTATATTGTGATAGGACCATACATTATGTGTACATGTTGTGAATGGCCACATGGCAGACAGATTTGTGCATTATGGTTCCTGATCAATAATAACACTCTCACCTGCAACGGGCTGCTGTCACAGTGGAATGCCAGAGGTACCTAAATAGGAGTAATACAGCAGTATGAGCATAATCCACCCCTGTATAAAGGCTACAGGGTGCAATGTGCATAACACATACACTAGTACATTAGACTATACTATGGTGCATGCACATGTGTGCATACACAGAGTAGCATACTATAGTATGCGGCATGTGTGTATACATGCCTTGCATATGATGTTACATTACATATTGTACAGTGACACATGCAACTATATGGAATACAGTTGATATAGGTGCAGTACTGACTTGCCAGGCAACTACAGGCTCAGTGGTTGAGAGACACCCACCTCCACAATATCGGCTAAGGCTTGTGGCTGTGGTTCTGCAGGTGTCCCCAGGTTGACCAGTAGCTCCTCAGTACGTGTGAGTGGGGGCTGGGTTGGTAGTCCACCACCTGTTGCACCTTGTTCCCTGGCAATTGCATTTTCACACTGTTTCACCCATCTAATGAGGTCTGTACAGTGTCTGCGCACCGGCTGGTATGTGCCGTTGTGGCCACCCACATCATTAACCCTCCTGCAAAGTTCCATCCACAGGGTATCCCACTGCTGTGCATCCTGTGGCACATGTCTGAACAGGATATCATGATTGTCGAGTAGGTATGGGATGAGGGCCTCATCCTCCAAGCGTGTAAAAGGGGGAAGCCTTGCACACGGCATACCTGGAAGACATAATGATGGAGACAGGTCACAGTAACTCACAGAGACATACAGAGCTACAGTTGAACATACATGTGTATCGCATTAATTCAGTTTAAATAGTGGTATTTGCGAACCTACATGACACTGATGTGTTTGTGTCACACACATGTGACACTCAGTGTTGAGTGGATATTATCACCATATATGTGTATGTGTCACCTGATTACATTGCTCATACTCTATGTGGTTGCTGTCTTGATGTGGGCATGTCTGTTTGCCTGTACTGGTGTTCCTACCTATCAGCACATGGCTGAATGTGTCCACATTAATGCAGTCAACCTTGATGCAGTTTATATGTCACATATAAGGACTTACGCTGCCTTAACAGACATGACCTGTGACCCTGCAGACATGCTCACATAAGGTTTTACATGTATGTGTTCTGTCATATACATCTACATGGCACTGTACAGTGATTCAACATCCTGCCATGTATCACCTGTGTTGCACATGTGATACACATGGGACACTGGCTAGCCAGATGGTATTTGCAGGGATGGATATCAACTATAGCATGTACAGTCAAAGTCAACTAGTGGGCTATATGCCATGGGCCATGTATGAATCTAGGATAAAAGGATACCTGGCAGTAGCTGACAGGCATGTCTGTGTGGCCAGGTGGAGCAGTGCCACATTACTGATCGACAGGGTTAATGATACATATACCATGCATTACCATGGTCATCACACCATGTCTGAGAGGGAAGCGATGTGCAGCTCTGACAGACAGGAATGCATAGTATGGCAGGACTATGTCAAGTGTATGGGACAAGGATCTGTCCAGCATGTGGTAGGTGTCTGTCCATGAAGTATGTGTTTGAAATCAGGATGAGTACGTGTAGCCTGTCCAACATCACTGGGTTGTACATGGACTTATTCAGGGTATGCATCATGCTACATAGTGGAGATGGGGAATGGGAAGGTTGGTGTAGGCCATCTGCACATGGCCAATACCCCTTAAATGAAATATGTGATCTGATATGGGTCACTTGAGTGTTCTGTATGGCTGGACAATGATCTCTATATTCATGAATGGCACCCTATCATTATTAGGGTTGCCACATATGACTACCTGACAGGTGTGGTGACGTAGCTATCACAGGAAAGACAACTGCACAGCTGCATCCCTCACACACAAGTATCCATTATGTTGACCGCTGCCTAGGTGGTAGTTCATGGGTACAGGGTTATTAACATAGGGGTGACAATGCGAGTCAGCTATTGCTCCTAGGTCATAGTCATTCGCATACTTCAATAGGCAGATGCCTTCTGTTTGTCTGTGAAGTATGGACTACAATTAGGGAGAATAAAATTCATTAACCCTGACATACTGTAGCTGCCACTGGTGTGATGATCACGTATTATTCAGACACCTTCTGTAGTGTTGGTTCTGCCAGCAGTCCTGTTGCAAAACACTCCTGTGACATAGAAATGTACATCTGGTATACTGAGTGTAGGTGGTACACAGTATGGGTGATGATGTCCTATGACCTGGCAAGGTTATGATATGCAGTGTGACATCAACCATACTGTCATCTACATCTCTACTGCTGACATCACTTAAGTGATCAAGGTTCATGGTCTTCCAGACCAGACTCAGCAGGGTAGTAGTAAAGTACTTCCCATTATCAGTGGTGTCTCCCCCTTTGTGGGTTGTGATACCTGTTGGTGTGCACCATTCAGTGTGTACACAACCTGACATGGAGCTATGTTTTATATGATGTGTACGTGGAGAGCATCTTGTTTTGCCATATGTGTATGATACAACCTGTGATGTGGGCAGGTCCCATGCAGACTGAGTGCAGCTTGTACCTGCATAGTTGTGGGTACAGGGGCCCTGTGGTGTACATGGATATATGCTTGTGTACCTGTTGGGGGGAGATGGGTGTGTGTTTATATTATCCAAGACCCTATCTGGATTGCTTATTCATGCTAAGCACTTGTTCAGGATTTTAAACACTACGTAAGCTGATAATTACTATAGCACTCAATCTTCCTTGTTACCTACAGGTAAGGGTGAACAGGTTTTGTACATACTTTTCTCACTTGTGTAGAGTAATGTAGCTCTTGTACTCACTTTCCTCACTTATCTAGGTGAATGTAGTTCTATAATCAGGCATGTCCAAGAGTCAACTGCCAGTGTTCTCACCTGTCTATCTGATGAATCTGGACATCTTGAGGCAATGTACACATTGCCTCATGTACCTGAACAAGCCTCTCCACCTACCACCCAACACTACAACCTGTGAGAGATGCACTCATCTAGCCAAACTGGAAGTAAAGGTCTCTCCAACCAAGCCTGACCCTGACTGTCATTTGGAGAAGGTACACATTTGCATAACACCACACTCATCACATAAGTCTCACTGAATCTACCCCACCATTAACTGGGAAAACTACTCATGTACCAACACATTAGCTCAACGGTTTCTGGAATTCATAAACACCAATGCCCTGACTCAACATATCCACACACCCACCAGGGGCAACAATATCCTAGACCTAGTCATTATCAACATGAGTGACTGGTGCTCCACACATGAAGCCAACTCCTCGTTGGTCCAATCAGACCATGTGCTGAACACCGTTGATATCCACATCCCGCACCTACCCCTCATTAAGGGAACCACAGTATAATATGTCTACAAGGCCAACTACATGCTTCTTAAGACAGACATGGTGGACGTCATGACACCCATGCAGATGGACAGTACTGTTACAACTGCTGAATCCTACACAAATGCCCTCTATAAGCACTTACAGGAGTGCATGGCTTGTGCTATCCCAAACAGAACCAGGATGCTGTACTCCTAATTAACTAAACCAATCTGGTGGTCCCCTGCCATAAACATATTGTACTACAGGAGGAAGACACTGTTGCAAATGAGAGTACAATACCATGCATGGAGGAGATCCCTGGCCAGCCTCAGTAAGAAGGTGAGATCCCTTATAAGATCCTCCAAAGCTAGCTATGAAAACTATAATGCAACTAATACCAACAACAACCACAAAGCATTCTATAGCTATGTCACATATCTCAATGTCAACAACCAGATCTGCTCTGAGGTACAGCACAAAGGCACGAACACTACAGAAACAATTGATATTGGCAACATCCTGGAAGATCCCTCTCAAAGCTGCACACTCTAAAGGCAATATCACAGCATCCATAGGACCAGACAACATCCCAGGTTGCGTTTTACATGAACTTCAGATCGTACTGTCTCCCCACCTATGCACCATGTTCAATAATAGCCTCACATCGGGCATAGTGCCCCCTGAATGGTGCACAGCAACAGTTATCCCACTCCACAAAGGTGGCACCACAATGGACCACGGGACCCATTTCTCTATAGGCCTGACTAGCCTGGTCTGGAAGGCTATGGTGCACATCATGGATCACTGTCACAGAGACATTGGGTACCTCCAAACATTTGACCCCTCCCTGTTTGGCATTGTTAAAGCCGGACCATGCCTCCTAAACCTGGTGAACGTCTTAGAGACAGTTACCAAGGCATTAGATGAGGGTAAGGAGGTCCACACAGCCTACCTAGATCTCTCATAGGCTTTCAACACCATTCCTCCTTCTGGTATTATCAACATACCCATCCACCTGAACATTGACCCCTATGTCATGTGATGGTTTGCAAAGTGGCTCACAGACAGAGCCCACACAGTGGGAGTTGCATACCCTAGGTCCGACTGTATACCAGTTACAACTGGCATCCCCCAGGGCTCAGTCCTAGGACCCCTTATGTTCGGTATATACTTCTCTGAAGTACAGACAAGCACAGGAGGGCTTGGGCTGAAAAGGTTTGCAGATGACTGCAAACTAGGGGACATAATAGTTTCCCCAGCTGTTACAGACACGCTCTGGAAGGGTCGCACTGAGACAGATACCTGGTGTTAACATCATGGCATCAAGCTGAATGCCTAAAAGTGCATAGTCATCCCCTGTGGATATAACTAATTACCCATGGACTACCACATAGGTGCTAGTCCCCTACATACAGAAAAGGTAATACGGGATCCGGGAACCCCAGTAGATACCAATCTCTCCTTCAATACCTATAATGACAAGGTGGTTAGAATATCCTTCTACATGGCCCCCTAATCTCTAATGGGTTCGCATACAGATCAGAGGGGCCATTGTGACTCTACACATGACATATTAGACCCATTAAAGGATATAACACCATATTTGGGATATACCTTACAAGACAACTGAAACAGCTTGGAAGATCACACCAGTACCACACCAAGAGGATTACTGACCTCAAACAGATGACCTATGCAGCCCAACCTACGAAACTCCAGCTGTACTCAGTTGCATACCGCATACTCACAGGTGATCTCTGCTTGACATACAAGGCCCATGTCCAACCCTGAATTGCTGGATATGCTCCACCTAAACAGAAGCCCCTGAGAGCCACATGGTCTAGAGATATACCCTAACCACAACAATGAGTAGGACGTGCTGGATGGACAGATTTCTGACCCAGACACTCCCTATGCTTTGGAACATGATTCCAATGTACATCAGGCAGGGCCCCTCATGAATACTCTTCAAGGGAAACCTTGACGTGTGGATGGGAGACAGACATGTACCCCGGGGTTCACTGCAGTGGCTCTGCTGGACAGAGGCACAAAGAACTATTGGCTCTGCCATTCAGAGGCACAGGGAACCAACCTATGGGGGTGGCGAAAGCCAACACATGCTAGCTAGGCTTACAGATACCCTTGGTAAGTCAACCTAGTACCTACCTTTGCACATATTACATGTCTTATGTGCATAGATAGTTAAATAGCTCTTCCATTTTACTTTGCTATCATGCTGATAAACTGTCGGCTCACTAAAAGACATATGTATCCTGTTATCATGTATTGTAAATGCCGATTGACATAACTAATGTTTGCCTAACATTACAGTAATGCTATGTAGCTTGTAATACATATCTGCCTACAATACTGTACATTACACAGTTATTGGCACAATATCCCACAATGCAAATCATACTTGCACAGTGGCCCAACCTTCCACATGTTATTCTCTGTAATACGCCCATACATATGGCTACAGTTACAATATATCAATGTATACTATCCCCTGTTATAGCACATACTTGTTGGACCAGCCCTGCCACTGACATCAGCTGGTGAGGAGTATTTCTGTTCAAAGCCCGTATATAGCATCACTTGTGGTGTATGTGGTGTTTGCCTTGTGATCTACAGCAGTACACACAAATACTACAAGCATTACTATGCTCAACAATACATCACTACAAGATAACTGTTTCCACTATATGGATTACGTGCACTTTAAATACTACAGAATAGTACTACATACACAGACATACTGACTGTTCTACATACCTTATTAGTAACCCAAGGTGTCATTAACTGTTGATTCAATCCTTTTTGGTTTGTGTTTCAATGTTCTTTGTAACATTCCGCTGGTATATACGGATGGTTTGAATGTGTGATAACACATCATTTTCTAGTTACATATTGGTAACGTGGTATCCTGTCCACCAATTGCTGTTCCAAAGTAGTTAATTGGATGCACATCAGCTATGCAGCTACTCCATTAGCCGATACTATGGCAACAGTGGTGTATAAGTTAGTACTCCTTTTGGGTGTTGTCTGTTTGCCTTACTTTTGAGGGAGATGGCCTAGATGTGTTATTGCAATATATTTCCACAGCTATATGGAGACACAGAGATATATTAGCTTCATGACTCCCGTGGACTGTGTGTAATGATTAGACGATTTAGTTCTACATGTGAGTACAGCTGTTATATTTCGGAACAGTGCTACTTATGCAGGGTTTGTTTGTACCTGATACTTCTGCAGATGTTTAAGTCTGACAAGGATGTTTGGCCAGCTCAAGGCCGTATGGCTATGCATGAACTGTTATGTGGTGTACAGTGTGCTCACCAGACATCTTTGATTTGGTGTACAAGTGTAGCATACTGTGCTGTTACTCACTAATTGCTAAGACATCCCAGTGTACGCACAACCCCCTGAAATGGGATTAGTGCAAACAAACCCTATTACATCAGCAGCTGTTCCATTGTATAACATCAGCTATTTCACATAGGGCCATGTTAGTGTGTCTCTGACAAGGTATGTTAAGGCTTCTGCAGATGTCGTACAGTGTGTGAATGATTTGTGATGTTATTACAGTTTGTATTGTAATATGTTTGGGTGTGGGGGTGATGTTGGTGGGTGTGCTTAGCAGATGCAGGTGTGTAGGAACTGCTTTTATACATAATCACTATGTGTGTGACAGTTCCTTCCCTATTTGAACACCTATCCTTTTGTGGACTAATACAATGATAATTGCAGGCTGATTCATTAAGGCACTGTTATGTGGTTCCTGTATAGCATGCAGGTGATGTTAGTCCTTGAAGCCCTTCGGTAATACATCTGAATGTAATAATGCATTGCTACATGATAGCTGTGTATTTCTGTCATAGGTATTTGCAGTCATCGTAGTTGTGTTGGTGACTGACCCTCTTTGGCTAGGGTTGCCACTTTTTCATATGGCCATAGTTGGACCTTTTCGGGACACACATCTGATTTTACAGGCCGACAAAAACCCACAGTCAGTACAAGAGACAGAACTTTCCTTTCTTGCCTAATTATAAGCTTATTCTTGTAGCAGTTTATTTGCTTATCCTGTCTCCTGTAACTTGTAGGTATTTTAAATACAGAAATAACTATTGTATGCAACTATTACAGTACATATGGGACATAAATATGTCCTAAAATCCCAGGACATTTGCCACATTTAATATATTTGGTCAGGACACAACCACCCAAAGAGGGAGTGTCCCTCGCAAAGTGTGACAGGTGGTAACACTATCATTGGCTCATCTCCATAGCACATATTTATAATAGTGTATAGGCATATACTCTCCATATCCTTTGTTCATAAAGGTTGGTAGTGGCAGAATGTGTGATTGCTATGGTCTATGTTAATCACATATATGAACACTTCAACCGCTGTATACAGCAGACCTATGGAATCCTGAAACCACAGTGTTCCGATGCACACAGTACCAGGACTAGACTCCCATACCCCACATTACCGACATCGACAGTAACTCACAAAGGTAACACAAACATGGAATACACACATGCACACACAGACACACTGCTACCCAACACATCCGGACAAACCATTCTACACTATGTATGAGCAGGCGGCCAATAAACACCAATAATAAAATATCATATATACAATTCCATAGTGGAACAAGCATTGGATTTGTGTGATGGTTAACAAAGTGTACATGCATGTGAGATAGCCCTGTTTGTTTGCAGGGAAGCAATGTACAAATGTGAGGCACATTGCTGATGTTTGCTACTGTATCCCGGTCCCATCTGTAATCCAGGCCAGCTTTTTTCAATGGCTAAGAGCATTAATTTAATGTATCCATTTTCTATTTTTGGGTATATGCTTTCTAGGCAATCTGTTTTTCCCGTTTCCTCAATGTTGCACTTCGCGCAAACAAGATAAGCGCTTAGCCAAACATTTTTTTTGGGACATGGTATGTCATGCAAAACTGGAATTAAAAGAAAACAAAGAGGAAAATATATTAAAACTAAGGAACACGTGGAAAATCAGTAAAATCATAATAAAACTTGAAGGTGCACATCACAAATGTTTGCATATGTCAAGATTTCAACCCTCATACCAATACAGCTTCAGAAAACAGGGGGATGCCTTAGTCCTCTTTGCACACAAACAGGTTTTCATAAAATAAATGAAGTCACTCTTCACACAACCAACTGCATCAGAATGTAAACTGCTATCAAACCATCATCTGTGATTTGTACATTTAATTCTCTTTACTATCTTTGGATATAGAGCAGTTAGTGAGCGTACAACCTGTCATAATTATACTTACAGATATACAGCTCTGTGTTACCTTTCTGTGTTTCTTGATCATTCATCAGTTATCTAACACATGCAGTGTGTAAGCCATTCTATATCATTGGCCTTAACATGTGAGAAGACATTAACTGGGAATAATATGATATGCAGTTGCTATGTAGGTGTCTGCGCCCCCCACAACACCCCGTACTTTAATATTCTACATCCTAGGTCGCACAAACAGATGCACAAAGCTAACCCACAACCACACATTACAGTCCCCCAAGAACACACACCACACACAGAACACACACTTATACACACTACAGCCCTAAGAAACACACGTACACACAGTAACCTACCCAAACCGCAACACCAGAAGCACTGACTAGCTGTCCATTAACATCGTGAGATTACACCTTGTGCATCTGGTGTTTCGGTACTGTGTTCTTTCAGACCTTAAGCCTCGGGATTACGCGCGTTGGTATGTAAAGCAGTCGGTATGTGGTAGGTATCCCATTTATATGTACCTCCATGGTTATGTAGATGTTGTTAACCTATATATATATATATATATATATATATATATATATATATATATATGTATCCCCATATATCGACATATTTCTCTCTCTATATATATATATATATATGATGATTTTATATATATATATATATATATATATATATATATATATATATATATATATATATATATATATATATATATAAACATACACCTTTCATTGGTTACATGCTGGTTTGTCCTATTTCAACACATTCCTTCCTTTTGTGTTTTATCCTGTCAGTATACATGACTGCCATTGCTATATCTCAGGTAGCTTAGTGGTATGTTATTGTGATGAATGTGTACATGGTTGCGTGCTCTAATCCTGGTAGTGATATCTTACCTCTCAGAGCAGGCACTGGTAGTGCAAGGGTGATTTACGCACATTTCAGCAGTTGTGTGTTCCACATATTTATTATTCTGTGGAGAACTATCTATATATGCAAGCTGTGTTTAAGGTATACCATGTAACATGTCCACATCTGTGAAGATTCCTGTTAGGGATATTCCCCATTATTTGGAACTACATCCCTGATTACATTATACAAATCCCCTCACCGACACTCCAGGGAATCCTTGCAGAGTGGGTGGTGAACAGTAGCTACACCCCAGGGATCCCACAAGTGGCTCTGCTCCACAAAGGGACAGTTAGTTGACCGATGGGGTGGCGACAGCAGACACGTTTTGCCTATGCTTATGAGTGGCCTCAGCAGTTGGGCATGTACTTACCTATGTATCTATGAACCTGTACATACAGTATGGACACATGCTGATCGCTTAATTTACTGTTCAGGTATTGACTTACCTTGTGCCAATGGCGGTTGTGTGTACAATAGTTGAGGGCTACCTATGTAGGATGCACACAGTAGACCACCTTTACATGACAATTTACAGGTGGTCGTGTGTGTGTGCCATCCATGTTTGCTGTGTGTGCAGGTGGAGAAGGGTGTCAGTCCATGAGTGCCTACACTGTCAGTGTGTGCTATACATTCCCTCTTTGCCAAGGCATGGGCATACTGGGCATGCCTCCGTCTTCCTACTGGGGCAAGCACAGGGTGACCGTGGGACCCTTGGCAATGGTGGTGGGCTGTGAGGGCCTTCACCATTCTGTCCCTGCTGCAGCTGTTTCCACAGGATCATATTGTGTAGCATGGTACATACTATGAAGATGTGGGCACACGTTCCTGGAGAGTACTGCAAAGCTCCACCAGATATGTCCAAGCAACGGAACCGTGATTTCAGCATCCAAAACACACGCTCTATGATGATTCTGGTTTCTGCATGTGCCTCATTATGGTGTTCTTGCGTGGTTGTGTGTGCATTTCTGATGGGAGTCATCATCCACAGTTCCAGTGCATAGCCAGCATCCCCCAACAAGTGGCCACATGGGATGTCCCCCCTGGCAAATACCTGATACAGCTGTGAGGCATGCCAGATGTGGGAGTCGTGATAGCTTCCAGGGCTGCCAGCACACACATCCATGATAATGCCCTGGGCATTGCACATGACCTGGCAGTTGATGGAGGGGAATCCCTTGCAGTTTATGTAGTGCCTACCCTGCTCACCGGGTGGTGACTTGATGTGTATGTGCGTGCAGTCTATTGAACCCAGTACCTCTGGTAGTCTGCCACATGGTGGAAGAGATGCATATTGCTGGCCAACTCCTCCTGCATTCAGGGGAAGTATATGTGCTCATTGGCATGTGGTAACATGGCATCCAGGAACTGGTGGAGTACCCTGGATGCTGATGCCTGTGAGATCCCTATAATATCCCCAGTTGACCTTTGGAAGGTACCTGTGGCTAGTATTCTCAAGCTTACACATACCTTCATGTTCACTGGGATGGGTTCCCCTCTGTTACTTCTGGCTCTGAGGCATGGCCGGCACAGCTCAACAAGTTGCTGTATGATGTCCCTGTCCACCTTGCAATGTTCTACTATCTCCACATCATGTAGCCCCTGGTAGGTTACCCTGGGTCTGAACACTCGTCTCCTCCTCCGGTGCCTGAGATGGTTGTCAGCATCATCCTCCACACCACCGTCAGTCTCCAACACATGCTGGTGAATCAAAGCTATGGCAGCTCCTAACATATACATATTAAAAGTTTCCTGTCTGTATACACCAATGGTGCAGAGTGTCTGAGAATACACAAGTGTGTGTGTGGGGCTTTCACACCTTATACTATTGTGCAATGGATGATGCTGGTGTAATTGGGTGTGTTTGTGCTATTCCAGCTGCAGGGTATCTTCATTATTGGTTTTACAGCAGATACTGCTATTGTGGGGCCTTTGGTGTTGACTTACGCTTGTCTGCTGTGGTTCATCTATTGCCCTTTACTTCTATTTTCAACCCGATTCACCTCCCATTGTCAGGCATGCATCCAGCTGCTCAACCCAGGATTGTGTTGGGAAATGTGTTATGTAGCTGATCTACTGCAAGTTTGCTTTTTTCTGCTGTGACAGTTCTCTTTTCTTTGCTGTATGGCACCTCCCCTTTCCTGTTCTGCAGGTAGCTGCTAGCAGCCTTGTTAGCTGTTGTCTATGGCCCACTGTGAGTTTCTAGGTGTTAATTACTCATTTGTACTCCAATTACCATGATGCAGCATTTCCTTATTGTATTCCCATATCCTTCCTGTTTCAGCTGTGGTGTGAGCCGCACACAGCCGTTTACCAGGATTCATGCGCGTTTTCATCCACATTCACATGAACTTTCGGTTACCTTGTGTGCTCTCAGCTAAGCAAAGCTATGGCTACTTCCACACCCCTATCCTGTGGCTTTGCTTAGCAACACACAACATGGATTAGCAATGATCCAATGTGCTTACAGCTACGGTGGCGTGCCCCTCTCTTGATGTCATGTTTACCTCCAGGCCACTCCTCGGTGTTGTAACCCTACACTGTATGGTACATCCTTACGTTGGCGGGTCATTTGCGATTCAGTATTACTTGACTCATTTGCATGGCATTGACTGCTAATTCCTAGTTATCGCACAGAACACTGTCACAGACCCTTAGCAAACCTTGCGCCATGGTTGTGGTGTAGCATGCATGCCATTGACTATTATGGGGATATTATGAATTGTGTTACATTACAGTTTTATGATATCTAAATATATTTTCCTTGTGATCCCATTTGTGCACCAATGCACTGCGGTTTTACTTTGCGTTGGTGTGGCCATGACATTAAATGTTATTTTATATATGTTGTGCATATTGTTTTATGCCATTGGCTATATATTTAGCCATTGGCATATATTAACATTATAATACGTATGTTTGGTCTGCTTTCATGGCTCCGATTTTATGTTTGACAAAATGTAAACCGTTTTTTTTTTTGGTTTACATGCTTAAGCTACGCCTGCACAACTTCATGAATTGCTATATACCTTCATTTGCATGCTACACTGCTGCACATGTGGTAATTAGCATACATGCACCGGGAGCTGCGCAGCTCTGGTGTACGCTGGTAGTGCACATGGAAACAGCTCTTACCTGAATCAGTCGACGGCCATATTTGCCGCTAGATCGCCGATGCTACTCCGGCACATGGCGCAAGCTTTATGAATCCCGGGTTGAATGTGTGACATTACACATACCACTTGTATGTGCATTTGAGGACTCCTGCTGTGTAGAGAATGTGGTTTGTACTGTGGACCCTGCAGTGGGAAAGTAAACAGAAAGGCAGCACAGTAGCATAGTTCTCCAAACTAATACTGGCAACATCACATATACAGTACAGTAATATGGGTTGCAAATGCTCACTTGTTGTGCTTTGCAACTGTACACCAGAAGAGCCTGTAATGACAAATATTTACAAAGATTTCAGTCATCGCTTATGCTAAACATTGTTGAAAGCTCTGACAATGTCACTGTAACATACCTGATCTTTCTTCACTTGATAATGGATGGCTTACCTCTCCATTGGATGCACCTGCAATGTTCAAGGTTATGGAAACAACAATGTAACAGTAACAGCAGTGCCATTACATGAGGTAGGGGCACCAACAAAGTAATGTGCACACAAACATTATATAGACATTCACCTGTTGTTCCCTGCTGTAGGCCCAACATAGATGGACCTGTGAATATTAATGCAATAAACATTACAACTGCAGCTTGCACTGCTCTTTTTGTAGCTTATATTTACCAATACATGTAATTATACTTATGATCATCATCCTCACTTTGTGTGGAAGTGTTTTCATGGCTCAGCTCTGCTGCTGTAAATAAAACACAGGAATATATGAATGTACATGCTTAAGCAGTATGCAGTGATTGTCAAAATACTCATCCATGTACTGAACATGGATACATACATGTCCGTGCTGGAACACCCATTTCAATCCCACTACCAGGGATTCATCATGCCCCTGTTGCTCTATGCAGTGAGGCCAAAAAGATTGTGATATCATCAGGGGGTGTTAGTAGTGGTTCACCACTGGTGGCATCTCTTGACCTCTCAGTGTCACTCTGTGGCTGCACGGTGAATCATGTCTAAGCAGCAACATATATAGGCCTCATGGGAGTGGTTGCAGCTTCCAATGGCATTGATCATGTAGTGATGTCAGTCCATATTTCATTTCTCCACACAGTATCCCCTGAATGGCCTAGCAGTCTCCTTCCATGTTGGCAGAGAGCATCAATGATGATATCATTTTCCTGGAGGGAAGGAGGAGGTGTCACCATTAGGATGGTGGGTCATCTGGACAACATTGATACACACACAATAAGACTCATGGATAAGCACATTTATGCATTTGAGTCAATGAACAGCATATGTCAAAATAAAGAGTATGCATTCCTGTGCAATGCAAACAGCTGTATAACACTATCTGTGAGAAATATTGACATGACATGTGATAAGTATAAACAACGGTGTCATACAACATCTGTAAAAACAATATTACTTGTAATATCTGTACACTTTGTGACTGGGATTAGAAACTCTGACATTACATACATGCTGAACACAGTTTCAATGACAACAGCATCATGCCACCACACTTTGTGTGTATTTCATTATACAATAGTAAATCACTTCACAATTAACCAATTTACAGAAAGCAGCAGCATAGCTTTGGATCCACTGATAGCACAGATCCATAGTAAATTGACAAGAGTACTGATAACACCTTTGTTATAAAGCATAATTGAAATAATATCCATAATAGCATAAGAATATTGTGTAACACTGTTTCAGGAGTCATGATTTAATAAATATCCATAACATCAGCATCACATACTAGATACAGATACTGTCATAATCCATAGGTTTCTGTAGGTAGACCACAGAGCGCAAGGAATTACCAGTAAAAATTGTGGATGATCCAAAAGTCCTCCTCCATATGCAGTTATCACTTGCATTGGAAGTCTGTCTATACAACTGCATATGGAACTGAACTAAATAATTTAGAAGAGCAACACCTCTATGTATACATTTTAAGACAACATCACTTTAGGAAATTATGACAACTTCTATAAAACTAACCTATGGATTAAACATGACTTTAAACATGTACCTTTGGAAATTATTAACTTTAACAGATGTAGTAATTACCACTATAGAAATGCCACCAGTTGCCAATGTATCTCACACTCAGACTCAGAATCAAAGTGCACCTTGTGTGCACACAGCTTTAAGTGCCATTTGCACCATACACAATTAATGAAGTTAATCAAAATACAAGTTTTCTGAATCACATTCACGCACATCCACATAAAATGTCATTCTGCACCAAACAAACAGTTGTCCCGCGTAAACACCCAATAGGTATTGATAAATGGTACCATGTGTAGCACTTGCCCATTATCTTCAAATAATCTTAAAACACGACATCAGCGCTACTTTCAAATATTGATTTTGATACAGTTACTGATCAGACCATTGCTAACTGTGAACTGAGTGATACCTCAGTGAGCATTTCTCTATGTTTCTGCTTTTCAGATTTGAAAGACTTGCAAATTGTGATAACAACTTCAAGGAGGCTGTGACATATCCATATGCCTAACTGGACCAAGGAGGAGATGGCCCAGATGTAGATGGTCTACTCTGGATTGGAGCAGAGGATGAGAGCCAGGCCCCAAAACTTCAGTCTGATTGATGAATGGAAGCGGATCATGAGGTAGCACTGATGGAGGATGGGGATCGTCCACAATAGAGTGCAGGTTCATCACCACTATGATTACCTGCATCAGAGGAATGCAGCTGAGCTTCAAAGGAGGGTGGATGAGATGTGGAGGAACTCCATAGATCCCAACAGTAAGTACCAGTATTCTATGTATTCCTTCATATTCCTACAAATTTGCACATATTATATACATTTTGTTATAAACATATTTCAGCTGTTGTGTGAGTTAGTTGTAGAGATAATGATGTACATTTGTTTTACTACATCTAGCTACATAATTTCTAATAGCCACTTTCCTCGTGCTTCACTGATGCCTATAGCTTCTGGGCATCTGATGACTGTGCATTTCATGGTTTTCTGTTATAGTCTCACTGTATCACCTATTGGACTGTTATAAGGTGGAAGACATTCAATTATATAAGTTACTTACATCATTCTTCCTACACAAGTACACAGACGCATTTAATTAATGTACAAATTAATGTCCGTAACATTGGTTAAAGATATTTGGTTACATATGTGTTGATAGCTGTTATGTCCTCACTATGAGAAGTGTAAAATTGTATGTTTTTTCTGTATTCTGCCATTCATCACAAGATTTCTAATAAACAGCTGCAGTAGTTGTTGTCTACAATGAAAGCCTAGTACAATTCAGCTTGGCCTGTAAAACAACTGACCAGTATGTCTACATTTTGGCATGTCATGGGTTCAAAACCACATAGAAAAGCATGTTACCTTGGTTAACTTCACCCATAACATTTTTTTCAAGAATAATAGGTTCATAGGTAAGTACTAGGCTATCTGTCCAAGGGCATCTATAAGCCTAGGCAGAATGTGTTGGCTTTCGCCGCCTCCTTAGATTAGTTCCCTGTGTCTTGGTCCAGCAGAGCCATTAGTTCCCTGTGCCTCTGTTCAGCAAAGCCACTGCAGTGATTCCAGGGGTAAATTTTCTGTTTCCCATCCACTTGTCAAGGTTTCTCTTGAAGAGCGTTAGTGAGAGGCTCTGCCTAATGTAGATTGGAATCCTGTTCCAAAGCATGGGGAGTCTCTGGGACAGGAATCTATCCCTCCAGCACATCCTATTTATCATTGTGGTGAGGTTTAGATCCCTAGAGCGTGTGGCTCTTGGGGATTTGTTTTTTTTTTTTAGGTGGAGCATTTTCATCAATTCTGGGTTGGACATGGCCTTGTATGTCAGGCAGAGATCACCTCTGAGTAAGCGGTATGCAACCGAGTACAGCTGGAGTTTCTTCAGTCAGGCTGCATAGGGAATATGTTTGAGGCCAGTAATCCTCTTGGTGAGGTACTTCTGTGGTCTTTCCAGCTGTTGCAGGTGTCTTGTAAGGTACATCCCAAATGGGGGTGTTGTACTCTATGATGGGTCTGATGAGTGATGAGTAGAGGGGCACAATAACCTCTTTTGTTCTAGATGCGAACCCTTTTGTGATTAGGTGGGCCACATAGAAGGATTTTCTACCCACCTTGGCAATATGATTATCAAAGGAGAGATTACTATCTACTTGGGTCCCCAGATCCCTTATTACATTTTCTGTATTTAGGAGACTACCACGTATGTGGTAGTAAGCGGGTACTTTGTTTTTTCCAAAGGGGATGACTGTGCACTTTTTGACATTTAGCTTGAGGCCATGATTTTGACACCAAGTATCCGTCTCAGTGAGACCCTTCTGGAGGATATCTGTATCAGCTGGAGAGTCAATTATGGCCCACAGTTTGCAGTCGTCTGTGAACTTGGTTAGCCATAGTCCTCCTTTGCTTGCCTGTACCTCTGAGAAGTGTATACCAAACAGGAGTGGTCCCAGGACTGAACCCTGGGGGACGCCACTTGTAACTGGTTTAGAGTTGGACCTAGAGCCTGCAACTCTCACCATGTGTGTTCCATCCATGAGCCAATTGGCAGCCCATCTCATGACGTAGGGGTTTATGTTCAGGCTGGTGAGCTTGTATGAATGGGGAATGGTGTTGAAAGCCTATGTGTTGATAGCTGTTATGCTATCCAATCATATTGGAATAGTTTATATTGCATTTTATGCTGTGCATGGCAACAACACACTAGTCTAGGTTTTCTAGGAATAACGCTGTAATCAGTAATGGCCTAACAACATCAGTTGTTGAACAATGGTGTTTAAATAGCAGTACCTGTTTCTTAAAAGTAATGTGTGCTAAGTATTAGTTCAGTTTGTAAGGACACAGGCCAGCATGTCTACATTTTGAGTGCTGTGAGTTCAAGTCTTGAAAGGAGACATGAACATCTTAAGCTGTTATGCTGATCTCATATACCCATAGCATTCTTTTTGCAAAGCATTTTACACATTGATATTGCTTTATAATTTGAGAGTTGTTGTGAATAACTCAGTTATCCATTGAATTACTACCAATATATCCATAATCCGTAACATTCTGTTAACATCAGATATTTAACAGCAGTCCAGTACATCTTGATAAATCCTGTTATATGTCTGAGCAATTTAGTAGGTTAACATTGTAATTTGTTTACAATGCTGAAAGTACTGCTTTGTTGTGAAATACTGAAGTGAATTGTGCAACATCCTCAAACTGTAATTTTGACGGAATGTGATGGACCCACTAACAGTTGCAATGACGGGCAAGGAAGATACATGTCTTTTACTAGTGATGTGCAATTTTAAGGAATAATGGTCCTCACACATACCTTTCTGTGTCCATAATGTACATAACATGTATGGTTCTTTTCACACTAGAGGGATGTTACAAGACACTGTTACACTGTATGAAGAATGGATTATCTGAATTACTGTTAATTTTTCTGAACATAGTATTGACATGAATGTAATTTGAAAACAGTTTAGCTACATGAGCAGCACATGTTCATAGTTTACAATCTTAAACCAAGATCATCCTTAGTATACCAGCCCCCATTAGGATGATGTCATAACATTAACTTTTTTCAGTCCCTGGAAAACATGCTTTTACAGATAAGATGTGTTAGATAGGCAGAGAGGTCGCAAATGTATTGTTTGGATGTAGGTTGCATCATCAGGTCTGAATCTCATGTCCTCCAATCTGTCCTCAAAAGTATTAACACCTAGCTGCGTATACACTTTTCTGCATACATACAAGGTATCTGTCATGCTTATGTGTTACTATTGTGTGGAATTTACTGTGGTTTCAATGTGTGCATGACACACATTAAGACATTACACTGTCCACACAAATTCAACTGTCCATGCATTGTGTCAGTTAACCTGTTGATAGTGCTGCAAAAGGCAGCCTGTAAACATTTGTCTTACTGGAATGACTGCTAGAGAATATATGCTGTCCATGGTCCAACACTAACAGTGTCACATGCCTTGGATGGCTATTTTGCCATATCAGGTGTGTGCAACATACAGACATATCATTTCACATGGTTTTGGATGACAGTTGTCATAATGGCCCACTCAAATGATGTGGTGTTGCGTCATAGTTTGAAAATACTGATGCCATTTGGAATCAGATATAGGTATATCCTGTGTATGTGCAGTCCTCTTTATCTGACTACATCAAAGTGCAAAGTAACATTAATCTGTAAACAATGTTACAGATTACACAGTCTTTCACAGTACATTATAACATGTTCATTTTATGTATCATTTCCACACCCATGATGTAGTGACATTGGTGTACACCTTCCATAAATAGTTGTATACATAATGATTGTATGTATATGTACACATAGTCAGATACATACAGACACAGATATGTAGCTTTGACAAGTGAGCACTTAGTGATGTACTGCAAATGTGCTGTAATGATGCTCACACAGGTGTCCTCTACTCCATAATAAGCAGTGTGGTTGACATACACATCTGTTTCTTTATTTAACATTTGCATGACAGTATATGTGTATGTGACTGAAATTGTTAACTTGCTTACCTATGCATATTGATGTGACATGATTGCACATTGCATGTATATGTATTTTATACAAGTCCAGTTTTGTGGACATCAGCAGTCCATCTCTCTATTTGACATGCATTTTCCATTTGTTTAAATGGATGTCTGCGTGTCTTTTACAGCACACTGTGTGCTTTAAATGGTCACTGGTATTGTGTCACCTTACTGTGTTGTGTTTTACCATGATGCAGTCCCAGGATGTCCACCTCCCTACCACTTTAGCATGTTCCTAGAGTTTATTGCAGGTATGTTTGCCTTTGTCAAAATTACTATCCATTGCCAGTTACCAATTTGAGACAATGAACATGTGCCAAATGTATGGCCATTTCATACTGTGGGACATGTGCATACATGCTTTTGGCTAAGGCTTGCAATGCATCCTTGTTCTCATTCTACTTGTGTGTTACCCCTTGTATTTTTTTCACATCCATATGCACAACCTGCTGTATTCGATATCCTGTCCTGTTAATTTTTTTTACATATTATTACATGTCATTGCTGTATGTATGTTTATTGATCTTGATTTCATGTACATTCCATTTATGGCAATGGCACACATACATACACTTGTACACTTGTGTGTTGCCTTATAGCATACACACATTTGGTTGTGTACACCTGCTTGTGTATATAGAAGCCTTGGCTGATCTTCCACAGTTCTTCTGTTTGGCACTGTGCTTTTTTGTTTGCCTTTCACATGCATAGTCATAGGTTTGTTTATATTCTCTGGAGATATCTATCATTGCTTGACCTGCATTTTCTCATCTGTGCTGTGGCTTGGCTAACACCTGCACATCTGACAGACTAATTGGATATATGTATATTTATCCAACATGTACTGTGATCTTACTTTATTACTATGGAACACATCTGTACCATTGGTCATACACATCCAGGTATGACTATCTCACATTATGCAACATATGCTAATGTGATAGCATAGGTAGACTTTTTTTCTGAATTTCACCATGGCCAGTATGCATCCCCAGCCTGTTTGATAACTTTCTACTGCCTGTGTTGTGCAGTGTGCTGTCTATACAACTCACCTGTCCATACTGATTTTTACAACCTTTACCTGTCTTGTGTTATGCTATTTGTTCTATGGGTATATGTGCTGTACTTGCCTTCACCTCCTCTCTTCCTTATGTTTGCTTTTCTTTCCATTCTTTAAAAATAAAAAAAAATGGGGCCTATTCCCACCAAAAAATATTGAACATGCCCATCTGACTTTCCCCTCAGACTTTCCTGTTCCAGCATTCCTCCCATCTTCTTTTTTACCTCCCACTTTCCTTGGGTGTGTGCATTACTTGTGTTCCCCACACAGGTCCCAAACCTAGGGTTTGCAATGATTAGCTATGGTGAAGTGGCTGTGAGTGCCCTTCACCTTAAATTTTTTTATTAGGAAATTTATGGATTCTATCAGAATCTGTAAATTCAAGTAAATTTTTTTTATAATACATGTATTATGTCGATATACATAGTTGTCTCTGATTTTAAGGTAATGAGTGATCCAAGTATATATGCATTACAAATAACCTTGCAGCTTTGGAGCATGTATTATTAGTTAGTGGATGGCATAAGGACATATCCATGATTGTCTAATATGTTTCTCTGTATACTCCTGCAAATTTCTGCTATGATTGCCATGCTGATTAGTTTGGGATACTTTGCATTTTTAATGTGCGTGTTTTTTGGGTTATTCAGCAACATTCCATAGTTGTCCATAAAGTTACTTTATAGATATTGTTATCTTTCTAAACAACTATCAGGATTCTTGATTTGTGATATCTTTCTATTTGTTTGGTAATGTACTGCATTATTGGACAACTATATACTTATGGATTACCTGCACATCTGTATGGTACACAGTTGGAACTGCGGTACTCCATTGTGTGCTGAGGGAATCTGAGTTTCTTGTCAAATATTAGTTTGTTACAATGTTATCCACAAGTTTCGCCCTAAGATCATCATAATGTGCCAGATTCTGCAAGCTTTACGAATCCAGCCCACATTGTTTTCCACTTTATGTATACGCTTTTCAGCATGAAATACACAAACCAACTTGCAGCAGAGTCTGTATGACAGCAAAAGGATAAATGGAGACAGAAAACAGGTATATGCTCTTCCATTTAATTCTGGACATTTTGGGACACAATCTTTATATGTTGTTTAATAGCAATGATTTCATTATTTATATTTATCTATATATTTATTACTTGGAAAAGTGAAATTGTTGAAAGATGTGTTAAATTCACATTCCAGGGCTAAAAGTAAAGTACTGGTACATTCCCAAAATAAATGATAAGTTGGTGACAACAATCTTTGAGTGCCAACCATAAGATCAGGCAAATATTCTGTTTTATTTTTTCTTTTCTCTTTTCATAATAGGCCATGAATTAAAAGGACCAATTTATCTCTTGCATGCTGTAAATTTTCTGCATTGCCTATAGCTACCCAGTCTGCAGTTTCATCTATGTAATTTACTGTAGTTATATAAACTAGATGACTATATGGGATTGTGTCAATCTACTGATAGTTTATTTGACTGCCAATAATTCTAAAAAAAAGAACACTTTTCAATGAACCTTGGAAGCAGATTTTTTTGCCCCTCTACCCCCCATATGCACCTCTCAAACCCAATGAATATATGTATATATATATATATATATATATATATATATATATATATATATATATATATATATATATATATATACTCTGAGGTCAAGCATCAGTGGAGAAAAGGGAAAACTCCACTGCTACCAAAAGGTGTTTCACTGCAATGTTTTCAGTCTATAGGCAGTCATAGAAATGGCTGTTGATAGATCGACTAGCTCTACTAGAGTATACATGATGACTAGCTCATTTTTAGCACTCACTATAATTACTTTGTACTGACAGTACTTATTTAAGTACCCTTCTTCTTCTAGTTTGCCCTTTCTGTGTTGACATGTTCTGTAAGTCTCTATGTGGTCATAGGTTTTGTGCTGATTTTTATTTCAGAATTTTCTGTCATTTTGCTTTCAGATCTTATATTGACATTTCTTTCAATTACCATACCAGTTTTCTCATAAACTGCATATAAACTATTGCATGGCAAGTTTCTAGTAATACACAGGAGCTCTTTTACTGTCTTGCCATAGCCACATTCTAGTCCTTTTTGTAGCTTCTATACTAATTGTATTTTCTTGGTACTGATTCAGAATATGTATAAATGTGTCACTGACCTGTTGTCCACCTCTGTTCTTATAGGATAGGTACATCAAGCTGTTACTTTATTTCCTTCTTTGTCAGTGAATCAGTCACTTCACGTCCAGTCAAACATTCTTCTTCCAGCATCTTCCATAATTCTTTAAACTGAAGAAAATATTTTCCTGTCATAACATTTTGAGTTAATTTAGGAACCCCTGTTACCAGATATTACATTTTCCTATAAATATTTGAATTTACGTGTCTGACTGGATAATCATTTTACTACCACAAATACATACCACCTTCAACTTTCTTTGTAACTAATCTTATGCTTGCATACATAGGTATATTTAACAAGGGTAATCATGATTCAGAAATCTAATAAAGCTTGAATATCTCTCCCTTCTAGAAATACAGTACACTTTGTTAACTTGTTTATAATATAATGAAAGAAAGCCAGTTTTATTACATTCCACAGGAACAGTTTCTTTTGTAGAATGCACATCACTTTTCAAAGTTCTGAAACTGGCCTTGTTCTGTACTGAAACAAAATCTAGCTATGTGACCCATCTCACCACAGCTGAAACACTTTAATTCATTACTTGGTGCTTTTTATTTCACAGAATATTTCACATTTCTTACTGTAACTTTAAATTTAGAAGCACAATATTCAGTTTTAAACAATGGGTCATCAATGAATAAGCATGTTATTAAAGTTATTAACTTGACAGTGTTCTTAGGATCACTTTGCATCACCCATGTTTGCATATTAAAGCTGTCCACGGCTAACATTTTAATATTATCATCTACTATTATTATCAGGATGTGACCATAGCTTTGTAATTTTTTTCACATAATGTTTCTGAATTCTTGTCAGTTTGTTGTTATTACTGACAAGCTGTTAGATTTTACAGCTTGTACTTCAGAAGTTACCTCAGCCCTGGCCAAGAATTCTTTTTTTTAAATTTCTATAGTGCAATCAGTCTTCCTCATATCCTTATTTATTTTTAGTGCTTTCTTGGCCCATTCTGATCTATCACAGTTTTTTGTGTGGAATACCTTTCAAAAGTTACTAAAACTATGAAGTCATCTTCTTTGCTTAGTTTCTATATGGTAAGTACAGCTCTGGAGAAAGAAATCACACTAGCCAGTATTACAAATTGTTGTTGCAGCTGCACATGTTTCTGATTAGTCTCTACCTTAGATTCTGCTATAAATTTCAATAAATACTGTGCAGTTGCAGGCATACAGGAAATGAGTAGAAAGACAAAACCCTTGTCAGAAAATTGAGCGTACATTAGTAAACAGCAGTCACTCCCAGGAACATCATTATGAGGAACATGGTTTGTTACTTATTTTTGCTAGTTTTTGACAACATACAGCACTAAACTGTGTAAAACAAGACAGTTTTTGGTCTTCTGTCACTTTGCTACCATTCCATGTAGTTGTTAGTATTATGTATATGCATGATACTGGGATACAGACAAAGTGCAGCTCCCAAATCACTGCACTGCAGAAAACATAAGTCCCTTTGAGAGACATGTTTTTGGCTTCACAAAGTCCACTGGAAAATCTAGATCAAATAGTTCAAGCTTTTCGCAGCAAATGGATAGCAAAACATGTTGTCTGGATATTCTACCAATGAATACACTATCAGTGTCCCGTCTTCAACAACACTGGAGACAGCCTTACATAAAACACAAGTTCATTTTTAAAGATTAAGTGCAACAATCCCCCTTTGGCTTTCCATAATTAATCTTAGAGATATTTACATTTTTTACAGAGTTTCTTAAATGACAGTTCTCATCCTTTAGAGGTAACTGTCCCAGTTTTATCATGTACTGGTTTGTTCCAACACAGTCTTCTCAGAAACTAGGCTGCAGGTGACAGTTCACAGCTGCAGGCTTCATCTAGGTCTTCAGTCCATCTCTGCTCAAACTGTTGAACTGATCTTCCTTCAGACCATATTCATTAACAGGTCCTGAACGTACCATCCAGTTCCAGAAATTGTTAATCTTTAGGCAGAATCATTGCTCTACCTGCAATGATCTTCCCACTTGAGGAACTGATCTCCTGCGCTCATGCTACAACATTCTACAGCACTAACAGGCAGCTAGTTTTCCATTATGCTGTCTAATAAAACAATTACCTCACTAAATAGTGTGAGAATTTTAAACATGCAAGTTACAGTATGCACACATTTAAAGACATATTCACAATTTTCCATTGCCATCTTATGATATCCAAAGAGCAAATATATCCACTTGATGAGGAAATCAAGCCTTTCTTCCAGGGTTATCATATCTTCCAATTACATCCACAGCAACTATGTTCATTCAGTATGTCTCCCAGTCTTGGATTCCCTTTTATTTATTCTCTGATTTGTTTTTTGTCAGGATATGTAGGTCAAACTCAAGATGACGATTGCCTTCTAGGACTGCTATTTATCTATTTTTTCCTCTTAACCTTTGAGTATTTTATAAGCTGAAAAAGATATAAAGCTAAAAAAAAGTTGTTGCTCTTATATTTATACAAAATGCAGGTTATCTAGACTTTGGACTGAAGTTATCATTGAATTAAAATGTATGCAAGCAGAACAATTCCTTACTATAAAACATTGTGTTATATTACACAATGATGTAACAGCTGAATATAAAATATGACAGGAAATTTATTAAAATGATATTCTGCTACAGGATATTAGTTTCATAGTGTTACAGTCTAATGGTAGCTAAACTGATCCAAATCATGTAATAAATTAATAATATTAAGGGAACAGTAACAATGCATATACAGTGGGCAACTACAAGTGTCCACTCTAGCTTTGTTTATTTATATATTTCCTTCCACTAATTATGTTTTATGAGCCATAGTTAGTGAGGAGAAGGGGAATGGAAAGTCCTTGTAGCTGATATTCCTGCACTTACATACTTTAGTCCTCTTGCTGTGTTTTTTTTTTAATTTTCCTGCTTGCTAACCACAATATTTTAACCATGTTTAGTGAAGCCGTTTCTTTTTGGCTACCCATGCTTTATAGCAGTTTATATGTTGCTGTGAATTTGCAGACTTGTTTTTATTGGGTTCTCGTCATAAATGAATACCCTGTTAAAGAACATGTTTTTCTCCAATAGGTCTAATTTCACATTCTGCCTATTTTATAAGAAGTTTTTAACACCTTGGTAGGTCCTATTTGCAAGATACATAAACTACAGATGTTAGAAATCCAGACTCTTCAGTAATGCATAGTGACATCTGTATAGTTTTTCATACAGTATCTGTTTGACAAGAAAGGCATACATTAGAGTAAAATTCATTGTAAATGAAGGCCAAATGAGTAGCATAACCGCATCCCTTAATGCACCAACCAAGTTTTGAGAAAACAGAATAGGGATGCTGTGTAGTAATTTCGTCTGAGAGTATAGAAAATGTAGCAAATAATTTTCCAGAATTTTGGACAGATAACTGTTGTGCTGCTATCTATATTTTCATAATCTGAGAAATGATTTTGATGTAGGCTGCAACCATTTACAGCAGACGTGTAATCTTGCAAATGTATTTATGCAATTATCTTGTCCTCCTCTTTTATTTCATCTGATGGAAATGCTACTGTATTTTTAGATCTTTCCATAGTACATGGATAATGTATTATTTAATTCAGGAATTTTACAAAAAAACATAATAGGTTGGCCTATTTAATTTGATTTCAGTCTAGTTCAGCTTAGTGTAGCAGGTATACCAAATACTTTGCTAGCCATTTCACAACAGCTGTTTTACAGAAGCCTCACTTACATCTCTCTATTTCTGCTTTTATTAATATTGCTTGCCCATATATGTTTTTTTTCCAGTTTGCACTATTAATACTGAGAGAGCAGTGGAAGGGGAATGTTTAAGAATACATTTTAAATTAGACACCTTAAAACAGTAAAAGTACTGCATACTTAGAAATATATAATATGTCCACGGGTCTCAGAAGAAAAGGTGAATCTTATTTGCATTCCTAAATGTACTGTTGGAGAAGCAGTTATGCAATGGATGATGGAGGTGGATATGTTTTAGAGCTAGAAATTAGGTTACCATACACAGCAGATATATTTCTTACTGATATGTATGCCTAAACATTGGCCAGAACTGATTCATTGTGAACTTTGATAAAAGAATAACCAATCTGACTTGACCAGCACCAATAGAGCATTACGGTCTATATCATATAGCCAAAGTTTTATAACTTCGAATACCATATGATTGACACCATATGGTCGAAGTTATAAAACTTTGAATATATATAAAAAAAAAAAAAAAAAAAAAAACTTAACCTGACACTTTAAAGTAGGGGGGCAAACACCCCTGCACCCCCTACACCCCCGCTCTTATATATACCAACTCCGAGATCGCATTACATTATAATGTGGTCTTGGAGCTTGCCCCCCTGCTTACAACCCTTAGTTTGTTGTTTTGTTTTATTTTTTTTTATATATTCGAATTTTTATAACTTTGACCATATGGTGTCGATCATATGGTATTCGAAGTTATAAAACTTTGATTATATAATATAGACCCAAGCATTATAGTGTCAGTGTTCAGTTTTGACCAAATTACATATCAGGGCAGAGTCTCTACTAGCTTAATTCCATTTAAGAGAATGATTATACAACACACACAGCCACATGCCCAGAATGTTTAATTTTATGCATTTTGCTAACCAAATTTAACCAATTAAGCACAGCTGCTCCCCCTTTCTTGACTACCATATAAATGTTCTCTGTTTAACAAATGCAAAGGTTAAAAACAACTAAAGGTACAACAAATTACTCTAAAGCTGCATGTCCAAAGTTACTATAGACGCTACTTATAAGCTACATATTTAAATTTAATGCAGAAATAAAATCCACCAGTGGATTGTGCAAGCAGTAACTGACACACAGAATTGCATTTGATGTCTCTATAGACAGTAGCATAGATTGGAATGACAGTGTTAATTCTTTTTGCCTTGCCCAGCCGCCCTGGTTTTAACTTTAAACACAACAGTTTAGTCAATCAGCACTGACTCTGAGTAGAAGGTAATCATTAAGGTAATTAAAATGTTTTTCTAACCAGAAGCTAATGTTTTTGATGAAGTATTGTGGCAGTAGATATCCAGCTAGTAATACTTTGACTGAGAAGTAAAGAAGTAAAGAACAGTGAGCATTCATTGAAATTTTTTTTTTCAAACCTGTACATAGGCTAGGTCTTCTTCTCTTGGCTCTTTGCAGGAGCCGTATCTGGGAAGCTAGAGTGAATTGCAATTATAGATGTTAATGATAACATTAATGGCATCCTAAAAGAGAAACATTAATGTCTGCAAAAGAAAAAATATATCTATATCAACTTTCAAGAGATAAAAACTAGCATAGTATCATTTTTACCAAAACATTTAGATCAAAATATTTTGCTTATTCTGATCTGCTTTGGTTAATTTGTGTAATTCTCTCATCATAATGATACAATACTATTAGAATCAAAGCTAACAGCTATATTAGGGCATTAAAAAGAGTGGACTAAATGATGACCGTCTCATTCACATAGATGTTGAGCATTTTTCCTATAAGGATGAGCAGATGAGTCCATTTTATGGGCACCTGGTTATACTGATACACATATATTGTGTAATTTCTGATCAAGACAATTTCTTATTCAGTTTTAATCAATATTCATCAGGCAGTGTACAATGAAGTCACTGGCTGGGATTCATAAACAAGCACTGCACACTTGCGCTGTGCTAAGTGACATGTAGCCTTTAGTACTGGGCATACTGTAGCTAATTAGATATGTATTATGACTAACACAGCATTAATGCGCTGAGGAAAAGACTGCTGGGAAGAGCAGTGCTTTGCACTATGAAAGGTTGTGTGGAAAACCTATTTGATGTTTTATTACATTTTTATTTTACATTTGTTTACTGGAGTAGTACACTGATCACATCTGACTGTTTGCAGGTACTGCCCAGTGGGAAATAATTCACAAAGAATAAAAATTTGAATAAAAGAGGCAGTAAGCTGCACTTGACAAAAACAGACCACAACGAAAAATATATAACAAAAACTAGAGTAATAATTGTAGCAATAATTATGTGAGAAATGCACATTTTACACTTTTGCATGATTGTATTTCGGGTTTACATCATGGTAGACATGCTGGGGTGGGATAATTTCGGTCAGTGTAGAGGATGGTGAAGTAGGTAGAGTTAAAAGTTGTTTGTAGTTTAGTGAGAGTAATACTAGAAGTTAAGAGGCCCTTACATGATGTGGCCTGCTCTGTAACAAGTACAGTTTGATTTGATGGGGAGGAATTTAAGTTCAGCTCTGAAGTTGGGGAAGGCAGACTGTAGTTCCTTTAGGTAGGAAGGGTGAAGAATTGCCCTCTTTTAGGGTAAGGATGGAAAAAGAGTAGTTAGCACAGTTTATCCTGGTTTGTGGTGAGTGGAGCTGGAAGGATTATTTGGGGTAAGTGTCTGAGGTTGTAGTGTGTGTGTAGTATAACATTTGGCAGCTAATGGAATGACTTAGCTGGAGAAGTTTACAGATGAGACAGCCTAGTAGCAGACCTGCTTCATTGGGAGCCATTTGAAGTCACCACCAAGACAGACTAGCATGGCAGAGTTCCTGTGTAGTCCTGCATGCACTGCAGCATCACATAGCCACTACCTGTGGTGTTTCAGATAATTCAATGAGGTTCATCAAGCACCCAGTTTTTCATATAAATGGAAGAAAATGTAGAAATAATAATGTAGGACAAGGGAGAATACCAAGCAGAAGACAACATGCAATGATAGCCTTTCTCCCCAATCCAAACAGGCATAACAAGTGGGCTGAGGAAGGTTTCTTTTTTTTTTTTGTGAGAAATGAGATCCATTTTCAATAAATAAAGAAGAGTAGATGGGGAAGGTAAAAAGGAACAGTTGTGGAAAGGCAAAATGGTGAAGGAAAGGTAGCAGGAGTAGGCAAACAAACATAAAATACAGACAGACAGATGGAGCAATACACACATGAAAGGCAGGGATGACAGTGTATGGACACAGACAAGTAGTGGTTAGTAGGTGACAGGAAGGGCAGTACAATGAACAAGGGACATGGAATGACTTATTAAGGATGGTAACAACAGAGTAAACATAGAGTAGGGGCCACAGATAGATGTCATGTTGGCTCAGAAGGTACCAAACAGCCATTAGGCCCTTTTGTGGCTCACAACATGGGCAGGCTGCACATCTGATGGCCCAGTAGTCATGTCCTGTTAGCTTCATGACTAAACAACTAATGCCAAAACTATTTCATGATGGGGAGACAGGCAACCAGTTGTCAGTGCACCCAGCCTTCCCAACTGAAAGCCAGCTTGGGTGATGACACCCATCTGAAATGCACACACACCAACTGAAGAACGCCATAATGAGGCACATGCACAAGCTAAGAACATCGTACAGTGTGTGTTTGGGCTGCTCAAGTCACAGTTCTGCTGCCTTGACATATCTGGTAGACCCCTGAAGTACTCTCCAGCCATATGTACACACATGTTCATAGTATCTGCCATGTTACACAATATGATCCTGTGGAAACAGCTGCGGCAGGAACATCACAGGGAAGGGACACACAGCTCCCCACCATTGCCAAGGTCCCCACAGGCACAGGGGGACTTGGAGGAGGAACCCCCTAAGCCTGTGCCAGTAAGCAGATGTAGGCAGGCCCAGTATGCCCTGTCCTTGGCTAAGAGGCAATGCATAGCACATACACTGACAACCTAGGGACCCAGGGACTGACACCTCACTCTGACTCACATACACACAGTAAAAAGGATGCCAGCCACACCACATAACCTGTACCTTACCATGTATAGGCTGTGTACTGTGTGTATCCAACAAAGTCAGCCCTGAAGCACTGTCCTCTCGACTGCTGCTGGTACAAGGTAAGTCACTCTTCTTAACAACAAATGAATGGGGTAGTAGACTGTGGTAGCATATGTATGGTATTGCTGCATGTATGCAAGGGAATGGATTGGGCTACCAGGATAGCAGCAGACAATGGACAGCTATGTGGGACAACAGGAGCTCTCTGCCAAATACTGGCTGCCCCAGAATATGCAGTAGACCCCAAGCCAACAAAATCCACTGCACTATGTGAGGGACTTACAAACAGCAGGATCATAGTACAGATGCACAGATGTCAATGTTGGAGTCCCATACATACCTCTCAATCTCTTAGAGCAAGAAATCTGTACAAAGTCATAAAGAAATGTGGGGCAAAGGCCCCAAAAAAGGGACAATTGTTAAATATTGCTCTTACAAACATAGAAAATTGAGAGTATAACAGGTTTTGAAGTAGCATGAATTCTCTGAAGGGTAAGAAGTCTGAAACTTAAATGTCTGTCATTACTTTCTAACTTCAGTCTTTAATGGTTTGCTAGTAATTTTCCAGACAACCATAATTTTATGAACAATGGGCCCAAAATGTGAGGCAAACATCTGGACATTCGGCTAAAATCTGTACAGTTGAGAGGTATGGTCCCCTACCCCTGACACACCCATGTTCCCATAGAACTGCAGTAACAGTTATGTTTGTAAGGTAATAGCAGCAGACCACACATTCCCAGGGATGTCCCAATCAACTTGCTAACATATTCCAATTCCACAATATGCAGGGGTCAATGTGCTATGCATGTGTGTGGTTAATAGTGTCAGGAAGTAGACAGCATTGACTGGTGGCTGTTGTGGCTCACTGGGCTAAATACATTACTGTGGGTGACAGGGTCCATGACTTGGGACTGGCTGTGCCTACTATTTTGCATGTCAGCTACACCTCTTACAGCAGGAGTTCTACAGGCTGTCCAGATGTCAATATTTGTTACCTCAGGAAAGCTGGGCGATGGAGGGACAGTGGGCCACAGATATGGACAGTACACAGCTCCGAGTAACCTAGATGATGCCTACTAGAACAGCTGGTTGTGACAAGTCAGTGTAGCACCAGGATACAAAGGCTGCCACATAACTGTGTCAGTACTCACAACAAGTCAGTGGGCACCACCCATACCCCACAAGTGCCAGGGTTTCTCAGAATGTCCACACATATGCCACATATATCTGTTTTATTTGTTATAAAATTGCATTTGTCTAAGCAAACTATTGGCTAAACAATACAGGCTGATGTGAAAACATCAATGACAGATGGTTGAGATGTAAACTTCATACCCATAAGTAAATGCAAGCTAATACAAAACCAGTCTACCAACTGTTTACGTTTGGAAGAGCAATATTAAGCTGCTGTCCCCATGTCTGGGCCTGTGTCCGACTGTGATATATGGCCCTGTCAACATGTTTTCATGTAAGAGTTAGAAAGGTATGGCCAACATTTGGCCTTAGAAGAACAGTGCAACACAAACTGTCTGAGCACCAGAGGAGATGTATGGGGCACAATGCTGGCCAACCTGCTAAACAGGTACATTCAGAGGTGTGTAGTCCGTAACCCTGTGTGTGATGTTATGACTTCTACCCAAGCCACACCAGAACTACAACTACATAAGAGCAGCAACTGTGGACAAAGCCTGCAACTGGAGCAGAGCAGGTCAAAGGGCCACATATAAGGGGAAGGAGGAACCACTGGCCACACAAACGTAGAATGTGTAGATTACAACACGTTGTGCAGTAGCATGGGTTCCCTGCAGTATATGGAGTCAGTAGACAAATATCTGTCAGCAGTTCCTCACATTAATCTCTACTGATCTGCCATTGATATACCAGGACATCACAGTGCTGTGGAAAATGTACCTCACATATTATGCAAAACTCTGCTCAGTCCAATACAGTCTGTACCCGCCATAGATATGACTCAGTTAATAAGGATAGCACACAGCCAGGAGATCTCTCAGCTAGTCTATCAGTGAGGTGCTGGATTGTTTACAGAGGCTCATCAGCTAATCGGCTGTAGCACACAAAATCCTGGACCAGGGTACAGATAGGTCTGGACTGGAGTCCCACTCTTACTATTGATGATCATACTGGGCATGCTCCTACACTTAGCTACTGTCAGCCCATGTCTGAACCCACATCTGACTACAGAACTAGGATGCACATATACCTCTTCTGATACAGACAGCTATGTACACCTTAACTGTCTATCCCCACCCCATCAGACATGTTTGCCCCCATCCATATGTGGTACATACTAGATTTATTTGGATCTGTTGACTGTGATATACATACAGATATATAGGTAACATATGCAAATATATCATTTACAGAGAGGCAGGGACAGGTGGGGAGAGAGAGATACATAATGAAAGAGAAAGAGAGAGAGAGAGAGAGAGACCCTGAAAGACATAGAGTGATGTACTGCAACAGCCACACGTACACCAATTTTAGCCAGTGGCATGTACAAATACTATGGTGAGACCCATTGTGTAATAGTAGGTAGGGAGGGGTTGTATTCTCACATCAGTAACCGTGTGTGTGTGTGTGTGTGTGTGTGTGTGTGTGTGTGTGTGTGTGTGTGTGTGTGTGTGTGTGTGTGTGTGTGTGTGTGTGTGTGTGTGTGTGTGTGTGTGTGTGTGTGTGTTTCTGTGTGTGTTTCTGTATGTATTACACATACAGGCACCCAACAGGCCTATGTCTGTGTAATGGCCACCCATATTTTGACCCTTTGATTGCTGTCCTCCACAACAGTGGTCTCCCTGTCAGCAGCTACTGATGTCATCCACCCCTACAGCACTGGCAGACACTCTCTGCATGTGTAATTCCCATGGCACATGTGATAAGCACATAGTGCTATACTGTAGGCAGTTAGATAGGTAGTGGTTCAATTCCCAACAGTGCCAAGTGTGTGTGTGTGTGGGGGGGTTGGTTGTACCATTTTGAGGCCTGTTCCACCCTGCTGACTCCCCCCATTGCATTACTTTACAGGGCCTGTTGATGTCATCCTTCTTTGACGCACTGTTTGACACTCTGCAAGCCATACCTCTCAACTGTATACAGTTTTGCAGAATGTCCAGGTGATTGCCTCATATATTTCATCTGTGTGTCATAAAATTATGGTTTCCTGGCAAATCAATGGCAAATCATTAAGAGCTGAAGTCAGAAAATAATGACAGACATCTGGGTGTCAGACTTCATTACCCTTCAAAAGGTAATGGTAATACAAAACCTGTCACTCTATCAGTTATCTAAGTTTGTAAGAGCAATATGTAAAAACTGTCCCTATTTTTGGATCTGTATCCCCCCATTATTGCAGGATTTGTCCACATGTATTGTTCTAACAGGTTGAGGGGTACGCCCCAGGCATATAAGCTCCATGGTATATGCAATAAGGACATAGCACTATAGTACATGAAACTAGATAGGTAGGCGTTCTAATCTCAAAACTGGCAACTGTGTATGTGTCTGTGTATGCGTATCCCCTGTAACATCATGGCTGTCTTGCCTGTGTGTGTGAATGCTGATACCATTTTGTGTGCCTGTGCCACCCTGTTAATCACCATCGCCAACCTATTCATGGCCTACAGAGGTCATGCACCTTAGATGCAGAGTTGCACATTTTCAAACACAATAGCACTGTGGTGCATGCAGTATGTATGGTGGGATATCATATACATAACTAGATAGATAGGTGTTGTAATTCCAAAACTGGCAACTCTCTCTGCATAACTGTTGGAATGCATGTCTCCCTGCAGCAGTGTGTGTGTGATACAGCTATACCATTGTAAGTGCCTGTTAACCCCACAGTGGCAATCCTTACAGCACCTGCAGATGTCAACTATCTGAATAATAGTGGCAGACACTGCAAAACCATATACGTTCCATGGTTGATGTGCTATGTATATTGTGCTATCTTATGTATAACTAACCCAGTAGGGGGTTCTACTATCAGCAAGGGCAGTTTATGAGTGTGTGCGTGTGTGTGTGTATACATATGTATATTCCCTTGCAGCAGTGTGCCTGTGTTAGGGCCACAAACATACCTCTCAACCCCTTACAGAAAGACATCTGGAGAAAGCCATACAGAAAAGTGGGACAAAGCCCATATATTATGGTCAATCTACAAATATTGCTCTGACAAACATACAAAGTAGATAGTATAACAGGCTGTGCATTCCCATGCATTTTCTGAAGGGTATGAAGTCTAACAGGAAAATATCTGTCAATATTGTGTAATGTCAGTCTTTAATGATTTCACACTACTTTGCCAGAAAACCACAATGCTATGCCAAACGGAACAAAAATATGTGGCAAACATCAGGACATTTCTAAGACATCTGTAGAGATAAGAGTTATGGCCACCACCTGTCCCACCCTACATTTTGCAGTCCATGTTTAGCCAGGTGTAACCTGTGACAACGACACAAACAATACAGAGGTCCCCAGAGTGTAGGACAACAACATTTTCTAAGGTTGTCTACTACTTGCATAAAGCAGTTATTTCACATCAAAAGCAACTTACTGGTATGAGAAATAGCATAACCTATGGTAATGCGACACAAAGAAGCTGTCATACTGGCAAACCAAGGGAAGTCCTGTCTGTTGTTGGTTATGGTATGTCCTCCCAAGTGTCACAATACTACAAGATGTGTCCCACATTCCACATTTGATAAGGTGGCAGCCCTACTCTGTGTTGCCTATGTGTGTGCAATATGTAGACTGCCCCCAATGATCCACATGTATGAAGGCATGAATGCTAACTGCCACCTCCCACATATGTAGGTACCACCTAAAGCTGTGGCAACTGTGAGTAGTGTGCTGTCTGTCATTGACCCATCAACTGATGTTAATACACTGCAATGGGGTCATACAGCAGGTATGGAATGGTGGCCAGTTCCTGGCCTCCAACTGAATGCAGAAAACAGTACCATTGTACCACATGGTGAGGGCATGGATCCACTATTTCCCACATCAATGACAACCCCATAAACACACAAACTGCGCTGATAGACTTGGCTACTCAGGTTGATAACATTGTTGCATTCAGGCAAGTAGTGGCAGTGGTCAGAAAAGGCTTGGACATGGTTCACCACATAGGTAAAGGGACTGCATCCAGACAAAAGGTGGACATTACAGCTGCAGCATGGCCAGTCTGGTATGTACCTATGCAGACATCTGCACAAAAATGGAAAGGCTATGTTAACACCCACAAAGGTTATCCATGCCCATCAACACCTGTTCCATGCAGACAGCCTCAAATAAGTACTGCCCCACTCAGTATCGAACAGGTTGTCCACAGGTAGGCTGTGGCATGCCTAGATGGCATTGTTGTGCTCAGCCCTTCAACAGCTGCCCCATATATGTCAGTATAACTCTGTGCACATTACTGGCACAACAGGCCTGAATCACATATGAGACAGAAAAAAAAACATCTGGAGAGATAGTTTTTTCTCCCAGAGGCTGCTCTGTCTCAGGAATGCACTCATCAAAAATGTCAGAGTACCATGCAGACCTTCATCAACTGCATCAAGGTTGAGTGGATGAGGAAAAAAAAACATCTGTCACAGGGGTCCAAAGTGTGTCCAGCAATGCCAGGGGCAACAGGTGCCGATCAATGATTCTGTTGGGGATAAAGTATTGGCTAGGCTTGTAAGGGACCCATGGCCAGTACTCTAGTAACCTCCTCTGTACCTATAAACCTGTGATCCTACGGAACTCCCAGGTGACATGTATCAAGAGTAGCTTGCTGTGTCAAAGGGTATGCATGCAAGGTTACGCTATCTGCCCCAATTGTTCCTCACACAGTGTCCACGCATATGCATCCAGGTAAACATCCACATATACAGCCATAACTTGGCGATGAAAAAGTCTCTGCGTTGCCACTCTGCTATCCTGATGCAAAAAAGAAACAAGAGTGCACCAATGGCTATAAATTCACGAAAACAACAGCGATTTATTTTATTTTTTTTATTGTTGAGAACAAACAAAAACAGAGTAAGCGCTTTCACGTCCTGCGACGCTTCATCAGACTTGAGCTTCTGTAATGGCAGTAGCTCACCACAACTTAGACACACAGACACCTGGAACAGAAACAGAATAAGGTTTGTGAGACAACAGTCAGTCAGCAGTACTAACAACAATAAAGCATCATGGGGGAAAGGTACATACACTTTGATGTGTACGCATGACAATTGGCAGTAGATGGCACCTTACAGCACATAACACTATCACACTATAAACTGCTATTAAGTGTACTATATTCACCCCATGCATCTGACACATATTAGCATGTCCCTGCATCGATGACATGGATAACAGGGATGTGGCACAGGTACCATCACATGCACATGGTGTGGGGTTGCGAAAGGCCTAGGCTGCACCATATAGTTGACATTTTGTGTGTGTGTGTGTGTGTGTGTGTGTGTGTGTGTGTGTGTGTGTGTGTCTGGGGGAGGTGCTGGTCAGCTGGACCATGGAAAGGAGCTGTGTGTGTCTGTTGGTGACCTACATGTGACAGTGATGTGTGAGTGTGTGCATGCACACAGTAAAGCCATGTGCTAGCCATACACGAGGGTATGTTGGACAGCTGTGGACCGTACATAGCAGAATGTACAGTTCACTGTCTCTGGACACAAACACATGAACTGGTTCTGCCAAGAGTGGCACTGGCACCACTATGCCCAGGGCCAGATGTGGTGGTACTTCCTGTTGTTGACCGGTGTCTGCTGGGTCTGCGTCCCTCACTGGACTCCCCAGGACCACGTGCCCATGGCCTGCCATGTTGTGGTGTGGACATTACCCTCCCTTCGGTAGTGCTGATGGTACTACTACTATGGGAGCATGACTATGCATGGCCACACTGGCTCTCAGCTGATGTTGTTGCTGACCTATGTCCACCTGTCTGATGCCTTACTCCCACCACATGTTCAAGCATAGACATTGCATGGTTAAGGAATGACAATGTTTCACCCCACCATCTATCCACTACATCAGCAAAATGATGTAAGGCATCACCAATGTCATGGAGGGAGTCATGCACAGGCAGTGTGGCATCCATGACCCTGAGCATCCATCTGGTGTACTGTTCACAACGTGCCCGTGCCTCCATGATGTACAAAAACATGTGTCTGGTGACATGTGTTGTGAAACCTATGACATGGGCTGGATGGGCAGCAGTCCTCTTTTGAGCACGTCTGTCAATCTGCCTGTGTGGGACCTCACCAGCTCTGTGGCTATGGCTAGTGTTTACAGTGGCAGATGCCAGAGTTGCCACACTCCCCTGTTTGGTGCCACCACCCTCTGATTGCCCAATATCTGTGGCTGCTGGAGACTGGACATGTGTTTGCATACTGACTGTGTGTGTGGACATTGGGGATGGAAGTGAGATGTCAACCAATGGGACAGATTCAGCCCCCAAAACTCCACCTGTGCCTCACAATGGCCACTATCATCATCCGAGTCTGAGGAGACTCTAACATCAGGTTCTGAGGGGGACACACTCCAACTCCCATGGTCACCTGTGAGGGGAAGACAACATGACAGCATTAATTCCTGCAGTATAATGTCTATTGATCCACACACACACACACACACACACACACACACACACACACACACACACACACACACACACACACACACACACACACACACACACACACGTAGTGCCACAAAGACATTATACAGACGACACCTTCTGAGTGATCCCATGCACAACACACAATCAGACCACAACAGACACACTCTGAACAGGCCCTCAACAACATGCAGTGCAGCTACGTCCAGTTAATGTTGCTAATACTATACACCCATGAGATACGTGACAAGACAGAGTATGTGAAGGACCTTCGCCTAAAACACAGTTTACCCATTTACACAATAGTAATGCACCCCTGTATAGAAGAATGGCTACACCTATACAAAACTACGTGCTAATATGTTACAGCTCCTACAAATGTGCTACTATGATTACCAGTGTGATGCACTGCAATGAACCCCACGACAAGTGACTATGCACATATTGCAATATGGCTAAGCTTAACAGTTGTGTCCATGGCAAACTGGCAGCCTTTAACATGCCTAGGGTATAGGTGAGCCATAACAAGACAGTTCCACACTCACCGGATATGGGTTGATGGTCCTTAGCCACACCAGCGGTACCTATGGATGTGTGGGGGAGAGGTATTGTCAGCACACACACATGTGGCATTGGTACAGGATACTATGTGCATTTATCAACATGTACAGTACAAGCTGTAATACTACCCAAATTGCCATTTACAATATGTGTGCACACATGTGCATTACAACAATCTCACCCACATATGCAGATTAACCTGACATATGTGCACAGGTATGCAGAGGCTGCCACTATGAATGTTACAGTATTAATATCATGACCACTGGAGGCTTACCTGGATGCCCCTCAGATGTGAAATCTGTGCCAGCCACCCCCACGATATATTTACTGATGTTTTCCTGTGAACTGGTGGCTGAAGACAGGTTGGCCAGGAACTCCTCTGTGGCTGAGACTGGTGGTTGTGTAGCAGGCCCTCCCCCTGTGCCAGCATAATTCCTGCCCACAGCTTCAGCCCTATGCCATGCATGATGTATGATATCTGTAGCATGGTGTCGGACCTGTTCAAAGCTCCTATCTCAGTGGCCCACATCATTCACTGTTTCTAACAGGTCTGCCCAGAGTGCAGCCCATTGTTGCTGGTTATGGTGATCCCTTGACAACAGCACCCAGTGATGGAGTCTCAGGGCATCAATAATTGCAGCAGTCTCAGCTTCTGAGAATGGTGGATTGCAGCATCTAGACATCCCACCTGAAAGACATGAACAGGGGAACACATCACAGAACTGCATACATTGCTCACCATTATGTACACACCCTGCACATCCACTTTTGCCAGCACTATCCACTGCTAACTCCCACATCATACCCCGCCATCTATCAGCTCAGTATGTATGTGGCTATGGGCAACATAGTACAATACAGTATGCATTGCCCTCCTGATCCTGATGTTCCACATTGCTTGCTGCATGTGCTATGAGGTGTTCAAATGCATTTACCTGTTGCACCTATTACGGCTTGTTCATAGCCTGTCTACAAGGTATGCTGTGGTGTCAACCTCCTACTGTTGTAGTAAGCCCCTGGGCTGTAGACCCACACCTTAGGTCTCCCCAGCCTCCCTCCCTCAGATTCTGGACTATATGGCTGGACAATGTCCTATAGTTCCCCTGCCAGTGTGGTTAATATGGGTGCCCTGGCACAGTGTCGCACCTGCCTCATGTACACGGATGGGCAACCATCTACAAATACCACCAAGAAACACACTGTGTGACAGATGCAATGACAGTAGGAACCTGCAGTCCATGCACTCTCCCTGTCAAGGCCACATATCTGTCCCCAAACAGGTTGTCAACACAATCAGTACACCTCACACACCAGCCATACCTACACAACACACACACATATATGCAGTGGACCTCAACATACAAATCCACAAACAATGGAGTCCTCCAAGGCAAAGTCCATGTAAATACCACAGCCATTCACAGCACATACCACACATAGTCACAAACCTGTGTCCCACAGCCATGCAGGCGTCAGCACATGTCAAACATGTTACACATAGGAGACTCCATTGTGAGACACATTGATCTGCCTCTCACCTGGCTGTATATGTGGATGGTCACAATCACTTGTGTGTCAGGTGACAGACTCTGCCATATCACATACACACTGCTGTCTCTCACCAACAGGTACAGTCATGAGTCTGTCACAGTCCATGTTGGTGCACCTTACCTGAGATGTACGTCCCTAGACTATATGCAGTGAGACATGAGTGAGCATATTGATTATGTGTCCCAGGCAGGTATGTCCCTAGCCTTATGCAGCATTTTGCTGTCATCCACACTGATGCCACAATACATTCAGGAAACAATTGACCTTAACATGTGGCCTTTTATCCTGTGATATTCCGAGGGGGTTCAGTATCTGTGAGCCTGGGATGATATGGTCAGCAGACCATGATGCTCTGTAACAGATGGCCTCCATCTGTCTCAACTGGCTTTCAGACATCTGGCAATAGTTCTTGCCACCCACATAGTGCCTTCATTAGGAAAAGTGGTGAGGTTATCACTATCAATATGCAATTGTCAGTGCAGCACATATTGAAAGCCATGCTGCAAAACTCTTGGTGTCTATACATGACTCTGCCCTCAATGAAAGCATTCTTAACCCTGGGAAATGCTGACATCTGTGCAGTCACACACACATGGTTCAAAGCTGTAGATAGCACCCCAGCCTTACCTGGTCAACCATCCTATCATACAGTTATACCCCAAAGTGTGGGCAGAAATGGAATGGGACATGTGATTCCAGAATATATGACACAGATACACAACTCCATGCTGTACAAGCAGTAAGATGCACAGAGGACACTGTATGGGGCAGTTCATCATTGGCAAGACACCTGTTCAAATCAGAGCTAGCTATCAGCCACCACATGTGACCAGAAAGACCATCCTGCCTCTATGGACCTCATCATCTGTATTCTGCCTTGGGTCTGTACCCTGATCCTGGGTCACTTGAATGACCCAAACATACATTGGAAGTTGTACCCATGCCAGCACACAAATGGCCAGACAGCCATCAACAGTGGGTTTACAAACACCTTGGTGCAGCAAGGGGTTACCCCCACATGAGGCGAAGGTGTGTTACAGTTGATATTACACAACACAGGTTACCACTGCAGCATCCCTACAATGTCATCCTCCATGGCAAAGCAACCATCATGCAGTCACATTTGCAGTCACCATCTTCCACAATATCCATCTAGCTAGGGTCACACATACATACATTACACCTCCAATGTAGAATACAGCCTCCTGAGGGGTGGTCTACACAGCTTCACAGCCCCAAACCCCTCTGTAGGGACTGGCACCAATATCCACACATACACACATGTGCTACATGTGCCTTTGTATATATGAGTGTAGTCAGGTATACCCAACAGGACTACATCATCCTCTGCAAGGATACATTCATCTGTCTGGTGGACATATGCAATGCATAAGTGTCTATAACAGGGATGACATACAAAGTAGCAGCAGGTGCCCATGAAAAAGGAGTGTCTCATTAGTGTGAACAAGTGAATAGGATTACTCCTGGAAACCTGCACAGCAAATCCAGAGTCCACATTGTCAACATCCACTACAGACAATCATCTTCCATGCTGCACATATGTCTGCACATCACAGGAAGCACATGCATCTACTCACTTGTGGTGGTCAAGGACACCAGCTATACCACTGCTATAGTTATAGCATACTTGATGCCTGACAGAGTCAGTGTGTGTCCCTCCATCAGTATATCAGGATGTCCACAGTATGTCACTGCAGACAGAGGCAAAAGACAAGACTGTAAGTGCTGGACAGCAGACTAACAGCAACATGTCATTCCAAGATGTGTTGTTGAGACGTACTGCTGACATTCCCATTTCCCATGACAGCATCCCCCCATCTGCATTCCATTACATGGTTAACTGTATGACATACCTGGTATAGTGCTGTACTTCTTTGTGAGCAGAAAGCCAGTGGTATTTTCCCTTGGAACCACAGCCTGTCTTTATGAAGAAAGTTACAGGCCCTTTACCATAGGCAGCAACTTGCCTTTTGTAGGTAATGCTCATGAATTGCCTGTACACCAATCTGTGACTCACACTTGCTACTAGTAAGCAGAACAACTGGGTTGCATTTCCATTAGCCAGTGACATGGGAACATAGTCCTATAATTAAGGTCTTCATATAGGCTTTGGCCATTTTCCTGGCCAGTGAGGAGGACATTATCAAGTTGTGCAAGCTACAGCATCACAGAGGGTATGTAGAAATATTGTTCACTGTTTGGATTGATGTGTTATGTCCACAGTTTTGCATGCTATGTTTAGCCATTGTTAAAAGAGTTTCTGATTCTGTGGCAGGTTACTGTTTAACAATGTGTGTTGGGCTCAGTAAGGAAACAGGCAGATGTGAGTGTCATACATCCTTTTTATCTGAATATGCATGCTGCTGCAGTTGATGCTGGTTTATCAGCTGTGTATGTTTGTAGGGGGAGACTGTGATACATGTCGCTGTCACCTGATCATCCCCCCAACTCTTTATGTATGGGTGTTATGTGGATGCCATGTTCTAGGTATTTGGGAGGTATGGTAGTTCTGAAGCAGATAACTGAACATACAGCTGCATGTGTGACAGGGCCGCACAGAGGAGGGCCTTTTTCCTTGCTCTTAGAGAAATTAGAATTGAGTTGGCAATTACGTACTTTTGCATGTTATCCTCCGGGCATTAATGAAATGTATTCAATTAAGTGCATACTACAACTTAAAAAATTGGTTAGGAGTTGACTGTTATGCTGTGTTTAAAATGGTCTATGCATACTATTGGCTTAGAGGGTATTTTCAGCTTCTCAAGTCAGGTTTTGCTGTTTTTTATTTACATTCGCATGCTTTTAAGGTTTATTTTACTTGAACATAAAAATAATATAAATATACACATACACTGTTAATTTTAATTTTAACTGCATTAATATTTCATAATAGATAATCACTGGTTTTAGATCTTTTTACACTATTTATCTGTTATTTTAAAATATTGTTTTAAAATAATGTGTAGATGAGAGTTGTTTAAGCTACATATTTTAGGTAATGAATGAAGGTGGTTGCCACTTTAAGAGCAGCTGATTCCTGCTGATTCAGGAACCAGCTGACTTTTCACTTCCTTTCCACTTCCTATATAGTTTATGTTCCATGTAGTATAATTATCTGAAGAAGTTGGGCTATGTGGCCTGACAAAAAGTGCTTTATGTGATTTTTTTGTTTTTTGTAATAAACAGTACGTTATTTCATTATGCTTGCAGGATTTATTTGGGCAGTTGGATACACTGTGGTGCTTCTTCTTTTGGTAGTACGGAACATGTCTTTGGCTGTCTACTGGTTTGGTGCCTGCATCACAGTCCCAAGTACACTATCATTTATTACATTATATATAGAAGTAGAGTCACTGGTACTCAGGATATCTTTGTAAAAACACCAGTACTCCCCCAGAGTTGAGGTGTCCTATTGATGTACTGCAGGGAACTGGAGTTCCAAGGGTCCTGTGACCAATACTTGGCAGGGATGTATTTTTTCCCTAATGTTACATGACTGTACTGCATGATATATTTACAAAAACAGCAGTAATTCCCAAGAACTGAGCTGGCCTAGTGGTGTGTTGCTCTGACTGTAGTTTAGAGGGTCCTGGATTTGGGCCTTGGCAGGGCTGGTTATTATGTTGCTGGGCAGAACAGTGTCTGAATCAGATAAGGTAATTAAAGTGGTTTTAAGCAGGTTTGCATGATGCGATGCTTAAAGTGGCAAATGCTTAGTTGTGCATAAACTTGCTTAGCTGAGCTGAGAACTGTTTACACTGGGAGTGCTAAACACTGCGCAAAACAGCTAAGTGGAGCTGCGCGTTCCTCAGTACTGCTAAAATGGGTCCTGTTTGAGCATTGTTTAGCTTGGCTTAGCAGTGCTTAGCAAAATGCAGCTAAGGTTGAACAAGATTTTTACATAATAAAAAAATATAATGAAATAAACAGTTCATGGAGCTAACAGTACAAATAAATCTTTTGTCACAGCTGCAACTGCATATAACAATCCATAGAAATGAAGTCCAATTCTGTTTCTGTATAAAAACTCAGGTTTATTCATCGATGGTAAGCACTTTCAATTAGGAGCTTCTTCAGACCAAGTAATCCATAAAGACAAAGAACACATATATATATATATAGGTACAACCACATCAATCATTAAATTAACTAATATTAAAGCTACAGACCCAGCACAAACCTATAACTTGAATGCCTATATGCACTTAAAATATATTTCAAAACAAAAACATAATAATATAATAATTTAATATCTAACATCGACATAGCATAGCGCAAAATGTATAAATACATAACTTACATGCTAAAACAACATACAAACCACAATGCTTATTTATTTATGCAACCTCCTCCTTTTCAAAGCAGGTCTAATTGATGCTCTCTCATTTAAGTCCTCACCCCTATCTGCTTTCAAAATGATGATCCAACATGTTCTCTATAGTCAGTATATGTTCTAATGTCTCCCTCCCTCCCTTACACTCAACCCTATTGCTTCTATAACACTAAATCTAAAAATGTGTTGCACTCCCTCTTCCATGACATGTTTAGACAGGGCATTATTAGGAGACTTCTTTTTTATATTATACAAATGTTCTCTCATTTTATCACATAGTACTCTATTGCTTTTTCCTACATAAAAAAACCCACATGATTCACACTCCGCTAAATAAACCATGTGGGGGGGGGGGGGTCATGCAATTATGTACACGCCTAAACCAAAACTCTTTACCTGAATCTGGATGATGGAACACCTCTATAGTATTTATATAGTGGCAGAAATTACAGGAGCCACATGGTTCAGTATGACCAAAATCTATCTTCTCCAGATCCCTATTACCCGTGCATAAAATTCTCTTCAGGTTCTTATGATTCCTAAATCTGAACCTTGGAACATTACCTACTATTTCCCCAATGTCATAGTTAACTAACAAAATAGGCCAATATTGTTGAAACAATTTAGTGACATACCCTGTATCACTAGAATAATGTAATGGAATCTTAGTGATATTAAAATCACCTTTCTTTGATCCTTCAACTTGGTAAGATGGGCCATAGTATGGTTTCGCACTAGTCTCTCTCAAATTAGCCAAGTCCTCCCATTGTTTTTCTAACTCTATTTGAGTGTACCCACTATCTAACAAATTCTTCTCAATGTTAGCTAACTCAGCATGGAACCCAGCCTCTGAGGAATTCATCCTAGAGTCCCTCATACCTTGTCCTCTGACAAGATTTTTAAAAATATAATCTGGATGCATGCTCGACCTGAAAAGAAAGGCATTCCTATGGCAGTTTTTTAGGAGATTTGTAGATGATCTCTTTCTTTTATGGAGAGGGACAGAAAGTCAGTTATATGAATTCTTAGAATTCATTAATAACTCTACAGAATTTCTTAACTTTACCATGAATTGTTCTACTGATGGTATCAGTTTTTTGGATGTTTATGTAGAGAAAGATAGTACAGGCAAGATTAGCACAAGAATGTACAGAAAGACCTGCCATGCAAACAAATTATTAAGTAGAGAAATGTAGCACAAAACCAGTTCCTAAGGGTGTCAAGATTAAGTGTAAAAACCGAAGAATATGAGAAACAACTAATTTTGACAGGAAAAGAATTACTAGATAGAGGCTATGATAACAGAATGGTAACTAAAAACATGGAAGATGTGATGAGTAAAAGAGAGAATAAGGCTAAACCATATTTCTCAAAACAATTAGTGAATGGGAAAGAGAAAGTGACTCACAAGAATGTAAGGATGTGTTTAAATTATTCAAGAGATGTTGGGCTGTACACTAATATTATAAATGAACATTGGAATATATTAACATCAGATTGTAAAATGAAAGAGTTAGTAGGCACAAAGCCACAATTTAGCTTTAAAAATAAGAAGAATTTAAAAAGAAGGCTCTGTATAGACAGAGAACTGAAAGGTAGAGAAAATGAAAAGGGCACTAGACCATGTGGCAAGTGCAACTTTTGTAGTTTTATTTGTAATGATTCACAATTTAAACACCCTGACACAGGGGAGACGTTTTATCTGCGAAGGGGAGGCGTTTTATCTGCGAACCTATGTGAAATGTGATACAGCACATGTAGTATATCTGGCTATCTGCCAGGCATGTCACAAATTTTATGTAGGGAAAACAGATTATCTTTTAAAAGATAGGATAAGAGAACACTTATATCACATTAAGAAAAGAAGTAGTTTTAATGCACTAGCGAAGCATGTGTCAGTTACCAATAAACAACATGTTTTTAAATTTGTTGTCTTATGTAGAACATTCACTGATATAAGAGGGGGTGATATAAAAGCAAGGAATGAGGAAAAAGAAGCTGAATGGATTATTAGGTTAAGGGCTAGTTCAGGGCATGGACTGAATGATTCTGTTCCTATAAGACCAATATTAAAAAAGAGACCACCGAATAGGTGAATGTTGAATTTTTTAGAACTTTACATATGCTTTTAACATATATTTTTTATATTTTTATACTATATAAGTTTAGAATTTGTAAGAGTGGCTCAAGAAAGTAACACTTAGAATGTGTATATATGCCTTTAAAAATGGTTAAGCAGAGTCATGTGACTGACTTTAAGTGTTATATAAGGTGTGTGTATTTTAATGGTTGTTATACACCTGAAGAAGCTGTTTGTGAAAGCGCTTGTGTACCAATAAAACTGTGTTACATTATATTCCTCGACTGTCAATAAATTATTAGAAATATTATAAATTAGTGAGGTTTGGTCTTGCCCCACATTTTCGTTATAGTTTGATTCGAGTGTAGTTCCCCTGATAATTTCCTTTTGTACCTGTTCCTGCTGGTTGACCTCCCTCTCCCCCCCTCCCCTGTCCACCCGAACAGGCAGTGGAAAAGGGAGTGCACCATTTACACTGTTATAATTATACTATAATACTTCAGTGATGTTAACATTCCTAACATTCATTTTAGGTCTAACTACTCGTTCAGTTTCTTCTGTAGTCTCCCTCCTCACAGGGGGATTAATGACCACATGAGGGTATAAGTTAGTACATGAACCCTTCTGACTACTTTCACTCAATATATTAGTAGTTAGACTTGCATTCAAAGCTAGCCCTTGTTCTTTTGGGTCTCCCACCCAATTTCCAACCCCACTAGGTGAAATATTAATAGTAGTTCCACTTGCAACAACTTCAAATCTACATTCATTGTTCACAGCATTATTATCAACATTTCGTCCTTTCATAACATCCTGAGAGGCTTCATTATTAGTACCCTGGGAGGTATGCATATTAATATCACACATTGTGGTCAATGTTTTTCCTGCTACAGCATTCGCTCTATTTAAAACATTATTATCATCCCCACCATCCCTTTTAGGTGTAAATAAACCATTATTAAAATGTCCAGGATGAGGCCACATAAATACGTGGCATGTCTTAAAATCAGAAGTATCTATGATGATCTTAGTCCGTTTTTGTTCAATTAATTTCCGTTCGAATACAGCAACACTATCTAACAGCCTCTCAAATAGAGGACTGAGCGCACTCGAGCGATAATTATTAAAAAGTTCTGACTGTTTATTCTGTAATAATGTTCGTAGCTGCTCCTCCTCAGGCTTAAAAAAACTCAATGAGGAGTCTCATGTAATTAGCGCTTACCTCGAGGTTAAGCTTCTACCACCTTGTTAACAACTCCGGATACTGATAGCCTTGACTTGGCATGTTAAAAACACGCAGTCCCCTAGGCACAATATTCCTGTCAAGGCAAACTTCAAAGTGTAAACGCTGTAATTGTAAGCATTTATAACGCAAAAAGTTTTTTTCCAGTTCATCTAAACGAATCTGTAGAACTTCCATATCCTCCGTCGCACCAATGACATCATTCTCCATGGCTCGGGATTCAGCAAGACCAAACCTCACTAATTTATAATATTTCTAATAATTTATTGACAGCCGAGGAATATAATGTGTTGCATAAAGGTCTTAATTTTATACCTACTCGTCCGAGCAAAGTTGAAGACACCATTTTGGATTTAAAGATGTTTTGTAGAGATGTTATGCTACGCTTTATTTTTGGTGATAACACCAGGAATGCTGAGAGAGGTCTTGGGCAGGATTTACATTTACGGAAACCTAGCAGTTTTAGCCCTGTTAATCATCCCTTGGTTGAAGCTTATTGTAGGCTGACAGAAGAAGAGATTTTTCGGTTTTATGAGAGTAGGACAGCTGATATGAATAAAAGATTGAAACATAATCTTAAATTTAAAGAAAGGAAAGCTCTACAAGCTTTACAGAATAATAAAGCTTTAGTTATACATCCTGCGGATAAGGGGGGTTTAATTGATGTTATGAATAGGATTTTCTATGAAGAATCTATGCAAAGCATGTTGAATGATGTTACATTTTATAATAAGATATTGATAAATGATGTACATAGGATTATACACACTGTGAGGAATGATATAACAGATATTAAGATAGCTGCACTTATCTCTGATGAGATGTTTAATTTTATGAATGTTGAGTTTCCATTAATTTCTATTATTCAAGGCCTCCCTAAAATACACAAGCATTCCACTAATCCACCTATGAGGCCTATAGTTGCAGGAGGAGGGTGGGTCACTGAACCCCTTTCTCTGTATATAGAGAAGCATTTACGCCCGGTGATTAATATGAATCCAACCGTGTTGAAGGACTCCAAACAATTTCTAGTGGACCTGTATGAAAGTTTGAAAGAGATGGGAGATGTTCATAGTATAGCTTTTGTCACTTTAGACGTACAGTCTTTGTTTACTATGATACCCAATGAGTTAGGTATACAATTTGTACAGAAGTATTTAAATATGCACAGTGAATATCGGGCTTCACAGGTTGACCTGATCTGTTTCTTTTTGGAAACAGTACTTAATAATAATGTTTTTATGTTTGGAGAGTGTATTTATTTACAGAAACATGGCGTAGCTATGGGCACTTCGTGCGCCAATAGCTATGCCAATATGTTTCTAGCTCAATGGGAGGAAGATATGTTATTTCCTTGGGATGAATTTAAAGAACATGTTTTGTTCTATAGGTGTTTCGTGGAAGATTTGTTTATTTTATGGAAAGGGTCTCAATTGGAATTTATTAGCTTTTTTTAAGGTTATGAATAGTTTATTGGAATGCTTAAAATTTACATATCAGTTTTCCTATGCATTTATAGAATATTTGGATGTATATGTTGAGAAGCTCAACAAAGGGATGATTAATACAGGAGTTTTTCGTAAAATCTGCCATAGGAATGCCTTTCTTTTCAGGTTGAGCATGCATCCAGGTTATATTTTTAAAAATCTTGTCAGAGGACAAGGTATGAGGGCCTCTAGGATGAATTCGTTAGAGGCTGGGTTCCATGCTGAGTAAGCTAACATTGAGAAGAATTTGTTAGATAGAGGGTACACTCAAATAGCATTAGAAAAACAATGGGAGGACTTGGATAATTTGAGAGAGACTAGAGCGAAACCATACTATGGCCTGTCTTACCAAGTTGAAGGATCAAAGAAAGGTGATTTTAATATCACTAAGATTCCATTACATTATTCTAGTGATACAGGGTATGTCACTAAATTGTTTCAACAATATTGGCCTATTTTGTTAGTTAACGATGACACTGGGGAAATAGTAGGTAAAGTTCCAAGGTTCAGATTTAGGAATCATAAGAACCTGAAGAGAATTTTATGCACGGGTAATAGGGATCTGGAGAAGATAGATTTTGGTCATACTGAACCATGTGGCTCCTGTAATTTCTGCCACTATATAAATACTATAGAGGTGTTCCATCATCCAGATTCAGGTAAAGAGTTTTGGTTTAGGGGTGTACATAATTGCATGACCCCCCACGTGGTTTATTTAGTGGAGTGTGAATCATGTGGGTTTTTTTATGTAGGAAAAACCAATAGAGTACTACGTGATAGAATGAGAGAACATATGTATAATATAAAAAAGAAGTCTCCTAATAATGCCCTGTCTAAACATGTCATGGAAGAGGGAGTGCAATATAGAAGCAATAGGGTTGAGTGTAAGGGAGGGAGACCTTAGAACATATACTGAGTATAGAGAAACATGTTGGATCATCATTTTGAAAGCAGATAAGGGTAAGGGCTTAAATGAGAGAGCATCAATTAGACCTACTTTGAAAAGGAGGAGGTAACATAAATAAATAAACATTGTGGTTTGTATGTTGTTTTAGCATGTAAGTTATGTATTTATACATTTTGCGCTATGCTATGTCAATGTTAGATATTAAATTATTATATTATTATGTTTTTGTTTTGAAATATATTTTAAGTGCATATAGGCATTCAAGTTATAGGTTTGTGCTGGGTCTGTAGCTTTAATATTAGTTAATTGAATGATTGATGTAGTTGTGCCTATATATATATATATATATATATATATATATATATATATATATGTGTGTGTGTTCTTTATTTTTATGGATTACTTGGTCTGAAGAAGCTCCTAAGTGAAAGCGATTACCATTGATGAATAAACCTGAGTTTTTTATACAGAAACAGAATTGGACTTCATTTCTATGGATTGTTATATGCAGTTGCAGCTGTGACAAAAGATTTATTTGCCCTGTTAGCTCCGTGAACTGTTTATTTCATTTTATTAATTGTACTTTTGACTTAGTGTCACGGAGCTTTTTTATTTTATTTTTTTTATTTATTTATCATTTGTTGACCGGGAAAGTCTGACTAGGTTCCACAGAGCCTGTTTTCAGTGGAGGCCCAGGGAGAAATGCTCTAGATGCATGTCTTTGGAATGTGGGAGGAAACCGGAGTATCTGGAGGAAACCCACACGAACACAGGAGGAACATGCAAACTCCACACAGAAGGCACCCCAGCCGAGAATCGAACCAGAGAACCTCTTGCTGTGAGGTGACAACGTTAACCACTGCACCACTGCGCCGCCCTATTTTTTATCTTTTATCCCAAGATTTGCCAGTAGCTTTGTGTTTTTTTAATAAAAAAATATGTATTGACATTAATTACTCATTATTGATACTTTATTGCTATGTGTATGTATTTTACTTTACATGACCTTACTCTATGTACATTAATTACTTTACCTTGGGGTGTGACTGTACTGTAGTGGACACTTGTATTTAACTGGAGGTTTTTACCACATATCTCCACTGACACTGGGATTCTGGACCAGCTGCACTAACCTGATTAACAAATATCAATAACTATGTCAGTAAAAAAAATAAAAATGTATATAAAAATGCTTTCCGATATAAAAGCTGAAAGGCCTGTCTGCATATTTGAACTGGGCATCTACTGCACACAAAGCCATAACTCTAACCATTCAGCTAACTTGGCTGTGAAGATTTCAGTTATACATTTCTATATAACTTTCCATTATGTTTAAGCACTGCTGAGTGATGCACCACGCTGTGCAAACCCACTCACCTATGCTTAAACTTGACCTTTTGCATAACAATTAAAAGCATCCGGTTTCTATTTTTAGATGTCTGGCATGTGTTTATTGCTAAGCACTTTGCCATGCAAACACACAAATAAAAAAAAAATTAAAAAAATAATATAAATAAAAGGGCAAATCACATTTTCACATTTACTTTCAGTGCTGTACGGCACTCTGACAGTGCAGGGGGTGTGTTACAGACACTGTAACACACCCCCCTGTGTGAAATATATAGCAATAATTGTAAATAAGTGTCCAAGGACAATTTACTTAAATCTTTTAGTGCCATACGGTACTTTGACAGTGCAGAGGATATGTTACGGACACTGTAACACACCCCCTGTGTGAAATACTTAGCAATAATTGTAAATAAGTGTCCAAGGACACTTTGTTTAAATATTTTAGTGCTGTATGGCATTTTGACAGTGCAGAGGGTGTGTTACACATCTCCGAGTACTATAACACACCCGCTAGCACCGATTCAGTAACCATATACATGGCTCTCCCTCAGTAGCACACCTTCGTGAATATGCAAGGTGCTCTGCCAAGGGGGAGCTGCAGGCATGGCCACAGTACACTCCATGTAGGACTTGCACTATTCCTACACAGAGTTTATTAAACCTGGGGGAGTGTATTCTCTAATTTGCTGTTAGAGCTTCTACACCTGATTGGATAGCTTATTATAATGTCATAATTGGAATCAGTCTCTGATTTGTTCTTTGGATTTCAAATACTGAGTGTTAATCTATGTATTTTTAAAGTCTGATGAAGCATGAAGCATTGAGTTCAACATAAAAGCACTTATTAAGGTATAGTAAACACTTCTTTGGTTTATTTTACATAGCCATGTTTGTTGTTACTCAGTTTTTATTCTGATTTTATATTTTTATGCTGCATTAAGCACTAGTGAATTTTAATGTAGCCTTTTAAACAGACATGAAATTGTATTTTACTATATCCATTAATCAAAAAGCTTTGAATTATATAACACATTAGAGTTTATAAATATCTCATAAGTTTTATCTTATTTACAAAACATTTTGTAGCCAAACAGTCCATAAGTTTTGAAAAATGCACATAACTGGTAAAGCAAAGAACTGTTGCTCTTTATGTACCATCTGTAGTTTACTTCAATAAATATTTCCAGATGTATATAGTCATAATAGGTTCATAGTTTCATAGGTGTTTAGTAAGCTAATGACCACAATGACCTTTTTAAGCCTAGCTATGCATCGCAAATCTCTGATAAGTTCTTGTACCCTTGATAACTGTAAGCATGGGCTCAGGAAATAGAACATTTACAAGCAGGGGCCTGGGAGATGATCCATTTATAGGCTGCCTGTGTCCATTAGAGACTAGGTGCCAAACCAGAAATTAATTTCCTGTTCCCCATCTAATTGTCCCAATTACTCTTGAATTGGCTTAGGATGGAACTCGGCTTCATATGAATGGGGAGCCTATTCCATAGGGGTAGCCTCTGGGATACATACCTTTCTCTTTAGCAGGTCCAATTCATATCACAGGAAAGGTTTAAATCTTTAGAATGAGTACTTCTGGTGCTGTTTGTTTTCCGGATATGCAGGAGGTCCATCAGAGTGGGGTCTGACAATGCCTTGTATGCCAGGCATAGATCTCTGTTGCTTTGTTTTCCTTATCAAGTTTTCCTCAGTACTGACTTTATAATAAAATAAATCAAATGAAAAGTTCTGTTCCAGGCTGTACAATCTGTTAAGAACTGCTGCATGCATAAGCATCAATTTATTTATTTATTAAAACAGAAGCATGATGAAAAGACTCTCACTCCAAGTGTTACCCTATAATATGGCTTTCCAAAATTAAAATTCCCGTATTTGTATCCTCTTTGATTGTATAAAAACATGGCATAATGGAAGACACCTGATTCCAGATGATACCATTTGATATGATGTGTAGCTCAGTACTATTTTTTTTATCTGATCAGCATAAGCAAACACATTATTATTTATTGCATTTCAGTAAAGCACGTACCCCTCACTTTCCCAGTTTCACTGCAAGAACAACATACAATGCGTGTGTGTGTGTGTGTGTGTGTGTGTGTGTGTGTGTGTGTGTGTGTGTGTGTTTTCAAATAAGTGGAAACATCACTTAGAGAGACATAGCTACCTGCTCTCCTCCCATAAATACTGAGATATATTAATATTCAAAACAATCAATTCACTGAGCGGATAAGAATCCATAATACTTGTGGAGGTAAATTCCAGCATGCAAAAAAAAGCTTCATTAGAAACTGAAGCTCTAAAACTACTGCCCACATCCCAAATGCTTTCTAGCAAAATGCTAACCTGCTGGTCAAAATATAAGGATTTCCTAGAAAATGCTGGTTGATGTTTATGCTATAACAATTCACAGGTGTAAATATTTTCTGTATAGTCACTCATTTATTCGTTCACTCATTTCAGATTTACTGGAGCTGGAGCCCATCCTGGCAATCAGTGGGTTTTGATCAAGAGAAGTAGTTCATTTTCATAAAAGCCAGATGGCTATGTTACTGTCACACGTCATAAGAAATGATAAAATAGAATACCTGTTGAGAAGCAAGCTAATGTCAAATGTGGCTTGATAACTGTTAGACTTCTTATCAAAATACATTTTCAGAACCTCTGCATATGGCATTAACTTTGGATAACTTCTGCAGCTACTCTAGTATATAAAATTGTAAGTTTAGGACACAGAAACTAAAAATAATTTAAATTATTAACAATAGACACTAGCAATTATTTATATTTTCTTCATAAGAAATAAGGTAAGTTAATAATAAAATTATGAGCTATTTAATTGTTTACTATTTATGTATGCACGTATGCATTTACCTTTGCTGACCAGGAAATTTCAAGTGGAGAGGGATCATTTTAGTACATACACAGGAAAAAAGTGTTACCATGTAATATATATGCTTTGTTAAATCTAACTCTGTACATTGCATAAGTTGCATTTTTAGATATTTATGTATTTAGTTTGCTTTCTGTCAATACTTGCTTTGTATACAGATTGTATTGTACAACTACAAGGCGGGCTGGATTTAGATAGAAGCATTTTTCAGGTGCACGGCAATTATACAATTTTGTGGCAATATATGCACGAAAACAAAATAATTATAAATACAAATACGGACATTTGGTGCTCTAGAACTGATAGTTCTGCTCAGCTGCAAAGAGATGAGCAATGCAGAAATCAGGCAAGCATGTCGATACATGAACAAAAACAGTTTTTCAGTAAAATAACTGACTGTAGGAAGCCATGTGTTCCATTGCACAAACTTCATGATATTTGTGTAGATGATACTACCAAATGTCTCACAGTACGTCAGACAGCCTAGTGTTTGGTATCACATCACACAGCACAGCAGCAGCATTAAATAACCTGCACACAGCTTTACCATAATGGGTTGTAATGTGGGTTTAGGGCCACAGAAATGACCATCCCTTAGAAGTATAAACAGGGTGAAAAGTGTTATATAGGAAAGAAGGAAAATGGAATGGAAGCAATCTGAGGGCACACAGAAGTATAACAAATAGGAAAGTGCAAGCCTGGGGTGAAGAAGGTATGGCAACTTTAGTGGGAATAGACCATTCTTTTATTTATGGATGTGGGGGGGGGCAGGAAAACGGAAATGAAAGAAGAAATAGGTGAGTATGCAGGGTCAAAAAGACAAGCACAGGGTGAATGCAAGCATAATGAGATAAAGAGACATGGGATGGACAAAGACACAGGGCAGGAGGAGAAATGGCATGGGGAAGGTTAGACACTGCACAATGTATTGGGCTGCAAACAAAAGGAAGGTAGCATATCAGGCTGAGGATAGGGTGGGGCACTAGCAGCACATAAGCTGCTACCTTGCTGAGAGTGAAACTGCATTGGACCTTCTCCAGCAAGCATATCAGCATGACAAAAAGTATGGGCAAGTACCTCTTCTGGTGTCCTGATGGCCGAGGCATGTCCACTGAGCAAATTTGTTATTTACACCAGAAGCCATTCCATGCAGTCAAGACAGGCATCTAGTTCCTGTCTCAAGTACAGATGCTAATAACTGCTATAGCTACAATTGGGTCACTACAAGCAACTGGGCCAGGCTACCTGCTGCTGAGAGGCCAGCATCCCACTCCAGCAAAGGACTCCCATCCCCTTCACTCTCACCAGCTACAGACTTGACAGGGGTGGGTTGTAAACTGAAACACCTGCTTGTTTATCTGACCTGCAGAGTACAAAACCTTCCCATAACCAGATTAGTCTTCTAACTGCAATGAGTAAATACCAAAGGACAGTATACATTAGTAATACCAATCATACCTTGCTGCCAGCTTTTCAGACTCCTGCAACTGCAACTATACAGTTGAAATCGCATTCTGTCAATATTGAAACAGAAGGAGTCATATCACTGAAGTCTGTCAGACGGAGAGGAAAGTAGCAGCACAATATTTGCAACCCAAACTGCCACACATATCTCTTATCTAAACTGCCACACATATCTCTTATCTAAACTGCCACACATATCTCTTATCTAAACTGCCACACATATCTCTTAACTAAACTGCCACACATATCTCTTATCTAAACTGCCACACATATCTCTTATCTAAACTGCCACACATATGTCCGTTATCCTATTACCAGTAGGCAGATAGGTGTATATACAGACCTACACCATTATATACCCTAGAACACATGATGGCACAGCAGTTAGCATACTGGCAACCTGAAGAGGATATTAACCACCCATACCTCTCAACTGTCTGATATTTTGTGGAAAATTTCCACATTAAATTATAATTTTATTACAGTTTGACCCACTTTCCAGATATCACATCATCAGCTTGCACTGATGTCCTTGCAGCATCACTGATGTCATGACATTACTAGATCATTGGTCGCAACAGATTGTACTATCCTCTACGGAAGGTGAGCAATAAAGCAATGATGACCAAGCAACCAAGTCCAAGCAGAAATCAGGAGCCCATTCCAAGTTAACACAAATTTCCAGTGAGTTGTGAAAGCAGCAGCAAGAGTTCTCAAACACGAAGTGATTGGATTTGGAGCAGAATAACTTATGTGTAATAGCAGTAGCTGTAGTGGGAATGGAAGTTAAATCACATGCAAGTGAAAAACATTTGAAAGTTGGAATGAAAACAACACTGTCTGCATGAGTTGAGCTTCTACAGGAACTGACTGAATGGCAAATTAAAAACAGAAAAGAAAATTGAAATCAAGCGAAAAAATTACAGAGAGGCAGTCTGTTGCATAAACAGCTTGGAGACTCTACTTTATGTTCACTTCCAGGCTATGTATCAAATTCCAAATATGTATGTATTTAGGAAGGCCCTTAGAAATCTTCCCATATCCAGTTGGCACTTTAACATTACTTTACCTATGAGTTACCTGCTGCTCCACATCTAACTCTCTGTACCAAGTATGGTGACTCATTTTCTTTCCACTATTAACTACCTTTATCTCTTCCTTTTCATGTATTCTGAATCTATGCTTTGTTCTCTTGGATATTATCCCTTTCTACACTCTCCCTGATTCCTAAGCTTCCAAAAGCAAACACCCTTGATCCCATTTCCTTCCCAACCCAATATTCTCAAATGTCATACTGCTGTATGTCTTCTACAAATGTCAGGTTTACTCCAGCTTCCACTGCATTGCTTGTCACCTCAGCTTGATGTCTTAATGCCAATTTATTTTTGGTTGACTCACAAGTACTGCTGAGGTGATGATGCATAATAACGTAAAGATTTGCTATTTTTTGTATGTGACTGTGTGTGTGTGTGTGTGTGTGTGTGTGTGTGTGTGTGTGTGTGTGTGTGTGTGTGTGTGTGTATATATATATATATATATATATATATATATATATATATATATATATATATGCATACACATTTATATAAACAAATAGCTAACTTTCAGCCATGTGTCCACTGTGCTGAGGAAGTCATTGTATATATGCATGTATGTGTGCAATGTACACACACACATATATCTATCTATACACACATACACACACACACACACACACACACACACACACACACACATATATATATATATATATATATATATATATATATATATATATGGATCTACTTCAGTAGATTGAACTTTTACAAATTCAAACCACATATGGCCGAGACCATATGTTCGAACTTGTAAAGGTTTGTATACTGAAGAAAAAAGTAAAAAAACAACAAAAAAAAAAAAACTAAACGTCTGTAGCAGGGGGGTTATGTCCCCCTGCACCCCCCTATTAAATATACCAACTCCGAGATCACACTACATTGCAGAAAAGAGAAATCTTCCCATTCCACACTGTAAAGAGCTCTCCATTCAGTCCTATCAGACTTTTGCAAGTTTAGACATATGGTCTCGGCCATATGAGGTTCAAACTTGTAAAAGTTCGATCTACCAAAGGTGACCCATTTTATATATATATATATATATATATATATATATATAAATATAAAATATATGCGTGTGTGTGTATATATAGATATATATATATATAGATATATATATATATATATATATATAAAGAGAGAGAGCAAGTCCCCCTGTACCCCCAGCTATTCTGAGATTACTGTAAACTGATTTTCTAGTTCTAGTCAGGTCTGTCTTTTGAGTGAAATGCAGTGATGTGTTTTGTTGAAAGCAGATGTTGGGATTCTGTAGTATGCTTGGTCCAATTTGCAGTGAGGGTGGCACTTAGGCTAATGAAGATACTTGAGCTAATAGAAAGATGAGTAAGAGGAAAGCTCCAGCTGTTACTAGACAGTCACTTAGAGCCATGAACTGATAAGCATAATACAGCAGTCCTATTTTTTTTCTTAGTAGGGAGGACAGCTGCTTTGATGTGGAGGTTACATTTTAATCAAGGATGTAAGGTAATACTGAATAGTTTAAAAGTGCTAGCTATCTGTAGGGAGTGCTGTCCTTGGACCAAACCAGAAGGACCAGGAAGGCAGATTACACTAGGGGAGATTAGCACAGAGATGGTTTTCTTTGCATCAACCTGCAAGCCTAAGTGTTGAAGCCATGTATCAAAGTTAAAAGGAATATTTATCATTTTAATTAATTAGATATGTACAATAACAGTGGGATGCCATCTGCTGGTGAACCATTTTAGGGAGGTGGCATTCAGATTGCAGTGGGAGAGTCTGTGGAGAAGAATATGATGATTAACTGTATCAAATGATTTTGAAAATTCAAAGAAAACAGCACCAACATACTATCCAAAATAAGCCTGAATCATGGTTTCGTACAAAACAAATAAGGATTGTTTTAGTAGCATGTGCAGGGGGGAATCCATGTTGGGAGTTTAATAGAAGAATTATGAGATCTCGATGCCATGGCAACTGAGTATGGATACATTGTCAAGTGGTATGGATGGAACGTAGACTAGCAAAATAGTCTGGAAATTGCTCCAGTCATCCAAGGAGCAACTTTTGTGGAGTAGTACTATCTGAGGAATTCCAGAATTTTGAAAAAAATAGCTTTGCATGATATATCCACTGCTTAGAATTAAGATGGAGTTGATTTTGGACTGGAACACAACTTCAGGTAGTTTGGTAGGAGGCCATATGAGGAGAGAGGTATGATTTTTTTTCAGTTTCCAGATCAGTCTAGTATAGACAGAGGAAAGAGGCAGCATTGTTGGAGTACATAATGGATTATCACTTTTGATATTTGGGTATAAAGGAGTTGCAGTGCCTGTCTTAGAGAATAGCTCTTATCCTTAGATCTTGCTGCTGCTGCTGCCCACTTCCTTAATGATACCTTCCTAGTACTTCTGGTTTGCTCCAAAGACAGCACTCCCTACAGATAGCTAGCACTTTTAAACTATTCAGTATTACCTTACATCCTTAATTAAAATGTAACCTCCACATCAAAGCAGCTGTCCTCCCTACTAAGACAAGAAAAATAGGACTGCAAATTAATTCATGGCTCCATTGCATGTGGGCAAGCCAAAGGGCATGGATTGGACCGGTATTTTCCCATCTTTTGGAATATAGCCTATAATGTTCTAGAGTTATTTTAGATTGTTTAGGTACATATAATTCTGGGGGAAGTTCTCCTTGTACTAGTCAGTAGTGCTTTTGCTTTTTTTGTGGAATTGTATTTGAGGAGAGATGTTGGATCTTTATGTGATACTGTTTCCAGTTCTTGTTATGTGGATCATTATGCTTTAATTTCTACTATGGCCAAATGGAGTATTTTTATCTTAGGTTTCCTCATTCTGATAGAAACATATTTTTAATGTGCTTAGAAATGTATCATTAAGGAACTGGGCAGCAGCAAGGTCTAAGGATAAGAGCTATTCCCAATGCACCTGATTTAAAGGGTGAAAATATAAATAAATAAAGAGGTACTGAAGTCTTCTGTGTTCGTAAAGTAACCATAATGGTGGACTTTTGGAGCGCAGATTTTTCTCTGACAATCAAAGACTGGATAATAGGCACTGAAATCCACCATTACTCCTACTGCTAGGGTTTTAGCAAGCATAGAAGTATGAGAATCTAGTCTAAGGTTCTCGTCCAGACTGAATTTTTGCCATGTCTTTTCGTATGTGTCATGAGCTGAGTGTACTTAATGAAGTGCAAAGAGGGATATGTATTATCAGTTGTAGCTCAATTCCAGCCTGTAGTACAACTTCCTATAACTGTTGACTCACAGGGAATATTTTTGGTTAGCCAGGATAGAGCATTTCTGGGCCATCCTATTTATGTCTGGGAGAATGTATTTACCGCCTGTAATTGTGTTCTTAATCTTCATCCAAAATGAGATAAACAGAGAGTCTCTGTGTAGAAAGGTGTGATTACAAAAAATTGAGGTACAGGACAGAGTTCCGTGGGATGACAACTCCATCTGCACCTTTCTGTGCTTTGCCATGCCTGTGGAGGCTGTATGTAGGAAGGACAGTTTCAGATTTTTTTGTTTGCATCTTTTTAACTAAGTTGCAGTTACTGCTGGTAACTCTAACAAACTTAGCAATTCATGTTTGAAAAAGTGGGAGTTTGCTGCATATACTTTAACAAATATGCATTTGTTTTATCAGAAAGATGGATATTCTTAGTCATCAGCACAGGATTTGGATGTAGGTCACCAGTAGTCAGTAATGAGATGAGAATATTTTTTTTTCTTTTTGTTTAAAGACCAAATTAATACTTATGGTTCTGAACCTTTGTTTTAACATTTGCCATACTGTGTTTACATGTTGGGTTACCCTGGGTAAGGGCAGGGTAATTGCTGTTTCTGCCTCTGTTTGCTTAGTCAGTCTACAGTTATTCAGCATTTCCAATGTGAAGGTAAGCAAGGTGCTCCCTTTCTGGAAGCATGATAGATCTTGACTGGGTATGATGGCTAGCACAGACAGACAGAGAGAAACAGAGACAGCACTAGTAGAAAAAGGAAGAGAAGAAAGGAGAAATGTCATTTTGAAAATTCCATAGTGACTGAGAGGAAATATCTGCATTATTAAAAAGGGTCTGCTACTTGTTCTACTACTCTATGAGGAAGAAAAGCAAAAACTCCAATATTTCTTTTCTTTATAGCATGACTGAATAGTAGTTTTAGTTATAATCTGACATGTTATAATGTTCACACTTCCTGATGAACCAAGAGGAAAGCCATACAGAGAAATACATTTGAGATATAATGTGCATACCATACTGCTATGTTTAATTTAATACCAGAAATGATAATCAGAATGACATCCTGAAATAACATCCAGTGTGTTTAATACTGGAGCCATGAGTAAGTTGTTATTTGCTGGATTAATTATTGTTTTGGTAAGTATTTTTTAAGGAAATCATGATTGCTTAGAACTATGTTTCATAAAGCATCTTAACTAAAGTATTTCCTTATATGATTTTTTTTCCTTATACAAAATTATTAACTAAAAGAGTGCCCTCAGATTATGTGGTCACTTAGTGGGGACACTGGTAGCAATGAACTGTTCCAGCCTTGCTGAAACCCCAAATATGCTTTGTGTGACTTTCCAGTCATGCTGGTTTAAAGTTTAGTATGAAAGGACTACTGCATATAGTTTTTTCCGTAGATGATTTCCCAGCCATGGCACTGGCAAATAGGTGATTTCTGATACATAAAGGATTCTACCTTCTGCTTTTATTCAGACAGTCTGGTACATCATATCTTAGAACAGAGTTATCAAGTGTGCTTTTATCATCTAACTAGCCATGACTGGACTGGGCCACCCAGCCTGGACTGACATGACTTATTTTCCACACACCCATGTTAGTGCTTATCTTGCAGTTTTTGCTTATTTTTTTACTTTTGTTTAGGAAATCAGCTGGTCTTTACTCTTCTTTCTTCTCCATCCCATCTTCATCATCATCATCACCATCCTACTATAGGCTAAGGACACAGTCCACATAAGCCCACTGAAATTAAAGTTTTGAATATACTTTCACCATAGAACTCAGTGAATTTTATTTTAAAGGTCTCAACAATATTATTTTTATTGATATTGTCAGGAAGTTTATTCTGAGTAGTCAACACCCTGTCAAAAGAAACATTTAGTGCTGCACTTGTTATATTTAAATTTTCTCAGTAGTTTTAGATTTCTATAAATGCTAGATGCTATAATACCAAGGCACTCAAACAAAATTATATCATTACAGGACTTTTTATACAAGAATTAGATATCTCCTGAGTCTCCTATAAAATATAATAAATACAGGGTTTTTAGTCTTTTACCATAGGGTGTGGTGTTCATACTTTAAATTATTTTAGCAAATTTACATTGTAGTTTCCCTAAAAAACTCTGACTAATAATTTGATCTTAGATTACACACTGGACAGCCATACTCATCCTTAGCTCTAACTAGGCTAGTGAATTTGGAATCAACACCTTCTTACTACAATAATAAATAAATGTATTTGTACATGCAATTGTCTTGGACCCCAATTTCTTATTTCAGTGACATGATGACAATATAAGCAAAGGTTAATTTACTGTCACCAAAGACTCCCAGATCTTCAAAGATTAATGTTCTGAAGTAGCAGACTATCAGTAGAATAAAGACAATTAGGCTATAATTTCCAAATTTTGTATCCTTTGTATTGCAATTAGGAATAATCATATTGTTGTTACTAGCCCACATTATTTAATCTTTGAGTGCACTCAATCACTCCATGTGGTTTTATCTCATCTGATGTCATGAATATGTTGTTCTTCTTTCAGCCTTTCCTGGTTAGGGGTTGCCACAGTGGAACTCCAGTCTGCTAATGACTGGCAGTAGATTTTTACGGTGCTGAGGTGCCAACTCGACGCCCAACCTTCAACGAAGGTGCATCCATTCTACGCATGTCTTTTGAACGCCACTCAACCGTGGGGAGGACATGCAGATTCCACACAGAAGGCGCTCCGGCCGGGAATCAAACAGGAGAACCTCTTGCTGTGAGGCAACAATGCTACCGCTGCACCTGATGTCATGAATATATATATATATATATTGTAAAAGAAATGTTATCTCAATTCAAGGCACACAAGTAAAAGTTGAATTAGTAGGATGACAATACTAATCATTGTGACACACCCTAAGTCACAATAGCAAATGGTTTAAACCATTTCAAGTTCCACCACTCAATATATATCTGCTAAACAATTTTGTATACATGACATCAAAGCAAAATTAAGACCCAGCTTGGTAAGTTTATTAATCAGCACCTTATAGGTAAGTACTAGGCTAGCTGCCTCTGTGAGCAACTTTAAGCTTAGCTGATTTCCATTTTATAGGTGAGAATTAAACCCTGTACCTTGTATCTGTGAGGTATATATGAGGTATATATGGGTCTACTTCAATTCACCTAAAACTCATTTGACCGACATTCATTTCAGAGAGACCAAATCACCTCAAGTTCACTTCACCTAAAACCCATTTCACCGACACTCATTTCACCAACATTTAGTAGTGGCAGTGTGTAGAGTACTGTAAGGCAAGTAAAAGGTGTATGTCCTTTACCCCACTGTAGTGCGATCCTAGAGTTAGTATATATAGTTAGGGGAGTGTGGGGGGCACAGTTTGGTTTTATATTGTCCGGTTTCTGTTAAGAGGGTAAGTAAGTAGTGTTTAAGTATTGGAAAGAGTTAGTCATATGTTTTGTAAGTGTGCGTGCCTATGGTTTAAAGTGTAGTAGTTTGAAATTCAGCATTATCAGTTGTCGGTGAAATGAGTGTCGGTGAAATGGGTGATTTGGTCTTTCTGAAATGAATGTCAGTCAAATGAATTTTAGTGAAGTGAAGTACAACTATACATATATATATATATATATATATATATATATATATATATATATATATATATGGATCTACTTCAGTTAATCGAACTTTTAAATGTTCGAAGCGCATATGGCCAAGACCATAACATCGAACATTTAAAATTTCAAACAATTAAAACAAAAAACAAACAAAAAAAACAAAAGTAAATGTTTGTAGCAGGGGGGCAAGCCCCCCTGCATCCCCCACACCCCCGCTACTTAAATATACCAACTCCGAGATCACACTACATTGTGGAAAAAGGGAAATCTTCCCATTCTGCACTGTAGAGGGATCTCCATTCAGAGTGTTCGAACTTTTAAAAGTTTGATCATATGGTCTTGGCCATATGCACTTCGAACTTTTAAAAGTTCGATCAACTGAAGCGGACCCATATATATATAAATATATATATATATATATATATATATATATATATATATAAATAACTGCATTAATTAACAGCTCTTCCTGCAACTTGTTTAACACAAAGAACAAACTAATAGGTCTATAATTTCAAACTATACCCTTGCCTCCTTTATTATTATAGATGGTCTTAATATTTGCTCTTTCCCAGATATCTGGAACACAGTCCTCACTGAAACATGTTTTAAAAAGGAGTATCAATGGTTCTATTAAGATACTTGGCAGAGTACATAAGTTTCCATTGGAAATGCCATTATGGGCTGCAACCTTGGCAATTTTAATTCCTTTAATATAGGAAATATGCTGCCTGTTTTGAATGATGCCTCTGATGTAACTTGAATAGGTAGTGTTCTGTCTAGGGTAGTTATGGAGGCACTGAATATGGCACTCAAGTAGTGGCAGTGTAAAACTAATTTGTCTTTTGTCCTGTATATATTACCTTCATAAATTAAAGATGTTAATATTCGTCCTTCCTTTATGCCTTTTTGATGCATCTAAAGAGTGATCTTGAATTACCTCAACATTCAGTAGCAAATGTCAACTCCCTAATATTTCTCTCCTGCCTAACAGCATTTTAATGTCCACAGATTGCATTATAGCTTGTTTTCAAGTTCCTGATTTTACTTATAATATGTATATTATATGCTTTATAGTGCAAAGGAACAATCCGAATTGCATTTGGGCTGTTCCTTTGCACTGCAACAGACCAGAAGTGTTTGTGTGCTGTGTTCTGTTTGTTACTGTTTTTTCATTATATTATATGCTTTCTTTTTTTTTGTTTGCTTGGTGCTTTGTTTCTCTTTTAAATGAAAAGCTAAGGCTTTTATTTATAAACTTTCTTTTTCTCAAGACATTTACTGGAGTGTTTTTCTCCAGGCCTCCACTGAAAATTGACTCATTCCAAGTCGAACTTTCCCAGTTAACAAATGTTAAATAAATAAATAAAAGATAATAACTTATCCTTTATCCTGAGCCACATTTCCTGTGCACAACGTCATTAAATTATCCTTCCAATTCTATTTTTTTCAGTATCTCCTCATTGATTGCACTTACTACCAATGTTAGACCTGTAGTTTTTCTCAATAATTTCCGGATCATTCTAGCTCTCTCTTTGACTGGCACCAACATGGCCAACATTCAGTTGGCCAAAGTCTTTCTACATCTGAGAATCCAATTGAAGACTCTATCAAAGGAATTGTAACTACACCTGCCAGGTTCTTTAGGATACTGGAGGCATGCTGTCAAACACCTATAAGTTGTCTTCTTTTAGTGCCTTTTCACAACTTCTCTTAGAACGTGACTGACACACATCTCCCTCTGTCCTTCACCCCACTTCTGTACTGGGAAGAAAGAAATAGAAAATGTATTGAAGATTTTTGCTTTTCTCTATCCTTACTCCACAGGTTCTCTCACGGACCAAGCTGTCCAGCACCGATTCAAATTTTCCTTCTTTGTGCTATATAAACAATAATTTCTTCTTGTATTTGTCTATTTTTTCCTTCTGCTATATCTTTCTCTAGAGCTGGCTTTCTTTTCCTACTAACTTTGTAGTCCTTTACCTCGATTCCTCATACCCCTATCTGTGCTTATCTTCCTGCTTCTTTAAATGGTGAACTTTCCTTTTCCTTGGGTTCACAGTCTCTTTAACCTCCTTTTTGAACTGCATAGGCTTCTTTCTTCTTCATACCTTGCTCTTTTTTTCCTGGCCCCTCTTCCATAGTTGCTTGAATGTTCTTCTTTATCTTCAGCCATAAACCATTTGTTTCTGCACTTGTCTCCATCTTACATTCAGTCTCAGAATCTCTCTCTCTTTCATTAATTTGGATGTAAAAATGGACAACTGTGCTACAGAGAGATTAAAACTTCATCATAACATTCTTTGTTATGCCATAAGAACATATCCATTCTATTATCTGTTTGTCATCCTGTCTTTCACTATACAGTATAATAGCCAGTATACTGCATCTAACCACCAGGTGTGACCTTTTTTTCTGATTGCTAGGTGGCTAACTTGTGATGGTCATCATAGTTTTCATCTGTTCTTCATAACTGCCCACAGAAGCCCCACATTTTATGCTCTGTCTAATGTATACTGCTACCGACCCCTATTTTACCCTTTCTGTCATCCCTGAATAATTGTTATCATGTATTCTGCATATCCCAGTCACTTTCATTATTAGTCTGGATTTTTGCCACACCTACTGGGTCTGCTCCCCTCTCTCATGTATGTCTCCAAACTCCTTCACTTTCTTGCCTAAGCTCCTGGAATTATTTAAAAAGAATTTCAACTTCCTCAACCACTCTTGTCATCCCTGCTGTCCTTTATTCACTCTGTTTACCCTTTTTCAATGTCTGACTTTTTATACAATGAGTCACAGTCTTTTTGCATCTTTAGTAATCTATTGCAGCATGCCTTCCATCATGATTCTCATTCTTTGAAGTCTGTTGTTGTATTTGTTTACACAACCTATTAGTCTGTTCCCTACCACCCTTACACAATAAAATCATAATTGTCTTGCTATACCTTTGCAATCTAAATTTCAGCTGGGCTGTACTACCTAGAGTAAGGTGAAATCCATCAGTAACATATATATTCTGTATTTGCCAAGCTTTCCTTCGGTCATCCCATAGTTCAAATCCATACTCATCAATCCACATTCAAGCCAGATGTTGTAGCCCCAGATCTAACCCTTCCTGCTGTGTTAACACATAGCACCAGTAACATATCAAAGAAGTCATATGTCTGCTATTTCCTGATGACTTCCTGTACCTTCTCTGTACCTTTTTGGTATCTCCACCTGCCATATACTATGATGTGTACAAAGTCTTTTATCTATGAGATACTTTTTCAGTTATTGACTTGTCCTTTCTAACCTCAGTTACAGAACAGCTCTTACTATCATTCATTCACTCCTGTCTAACCTTTCTGTCCAGATGGCATTCCTTGTGCTCAAGTCTCTATTTGCTGCAACTCCTCCCCTCCCCTTCTCACCTGCCATCCCTGCTGCAGTCATTCCTAAACTGCCTGTGCTAGCTCTCCTATCCCCTTCTCCTAAACTATTCCTCCTTTCTACATTAATTCTGAGGCCTATCTTTTCTCACCTTCACTCATCCTCTTTAAACTACCAGAGTGTCTGCCACTACCTGCTGTTTTCTTGTCCTCCATTTATTTTTCTTCCAGAAGTGTTACAACTACTCCCTCCTCTTTCAGTTTGTGAAAAAATGGCATTACAAGGAATACTGTTCTGACCAGCACAAAGAAACACAGAGTATGGCAAATTTCCAGTTCAGTACTTTACTGTGGACTGAAGACCTAGTCCATGTCACATGACTCAAACCCCAGACTACTTGCTGTCCTAAATCTATACTACTGTTCATATACTCATTACATGGCATCCACCCATTACTGAAGCTAAGATCTCTCTAAAAACTAATTATACACAACAAATTGTGTTGATGCCTGAGGCTGTTTACATGGTCACTATAGGAGCCAGATACAACTTGTGGGCATGGACGGATGGATGGATGGATGGATGGATGGATGGATGGATGGATGGATGGATGGATGGATGGATATATACATGCAAATATAACTACATGAATCATGTACTTCTATAATGATTATGATTTCATGTGCTGAATCCTGTTATGAACCACATATACTCAAAATTCCCGAGAGTTTTTTTTAATAAGGTGTCCAGTCCTTGAATAAATCATATTCATTATCTGGTTTGGGACTGACTGACTATCATCACTCAGAATATCAACATTTAGGTCCACAGTTTAAGATAATTCTGTTGTAGAACTCAGGTCTATTAGAACTTGATTTAAGAATGAACCAAGTAGATGATGTCCCTTGAAACAGTTTCACCATGTTTCCTTCTGAATCCAGATTTGTCTTAACTATTTCCTGAAATGCCAGCATAACAGGCAATTTATCTGGAGCTGATGTCAGTTTCTCCAGATCTGCACAGCATCACTGTGAATGGCATATGATCTTGACTGATTAGAATGAGCAGTAACTGTAGCTTGAAATGGAACGCCATTTCTTAGGCTAGAATACTAGATAATCCCTACCCTTTCTCCATCCTGAAATACAGATAAATTCTTTGCTGCTTTATCACAGAATCTCTTGTTATTTGACTACCTGCTCGTTGACAACTCTGAAAAGTAGTCGCCTAGTTTCTGAAGCCAGTAGTAAATATGAAGTGAGAAGTTTCATTCTCAATCTTTCCTCATTAGGATTTGAGCTGGTGAAAGACCTCATGTCTGGACAGCTTTGTTTTGAAACTTGGGTAAGTACATGTAACAATAAGTCTGGTCTGAATACTCATATTTTTTTATAATATTTTTTTACTATCTGGTCATGCTGTATACATGATCATATGAATAAGTGTACTGAGGACTTAAAGTTATATGTGTGTGAAGTCTGATGATTTAGCAAAAGATTGAAATTCCTGACTAAAATATCATGGACCATTGTCAGATACAACATGCTCTGAATACATCCTAAAAATAATGACTTGTGGGCCATTATCATTGATTATGTTTTGACATTTCACATTTAAATAATGTTGGGACACTTGGATCAGTAGTCTACTCACAGCCTAAAGTAGAAACAAATACATGCCAAACGTGAACCAAGGAAATGAAAATATCTCGGTTAGAAATAGTTTTCCTTTTTGATTTTCATTTCTAAGCATGGCTGCGAAACATGCTCAGTTTGTACAGACATATTTTACCAATGCATGATATTGCATTCCCTTTCTTTGTATTTTGTTATGCCTAGGTGAGGCTTATATAATTTGATGATTATTTGGTCAAGTGGATGAGTAGGAACAATTACTCAATCACCCCTGAACATCACTACCTCTACATAATATAATAACTCCTCTCTAAATGAAAAGGATGGCTTGGTTAAATGGTACAACTGCTTGCTAACATTTAGTTTTCTATTTATGATGGCATCTTATGGTAATTGTATTTCTAAGTATTGTCTACTGTAAGCTTTCCAATCTTGCAAATTTACAGCGGTCAGAGAAAATTGTAAGAATCCATAACATGTCTAGACTTTTTCTCTAAAATATTCTCCATATATTCATTTAAATATTCTCTTTTGAAGGTATCTGCAATGTGCATAAGCTTCTGTGTCTTATATTGTTCTTACATTTCATACTTGCACAGTGATAAAGCATTATTATCAGATTTATGGATCCTTTCTGTAGACTTCTGCAAGATACTGTGACATTTCTTCTGGTCAGTTTCTTCCATAATGCTCTCTGATATACATAGTTATAGCAGTTCTAACAGCTGAAGACAATTGCAAGTATTTATTTCTCAATTTGTGCATAGCATATTAGTGCCCCAGATGAAAAAGCAACAGATCTGCTTCCTTTAACAAAACTGTTTCTAATCCTTGCTGGCTTACTTCAATAAAACAGTTGTGGGTAGTGTCACATCAACATATTTCAGAGTTGGGGCTATGGTTACGAACTTCTTTAGCAACATGAAATTCTTCTGTTGATCTGCTGACCAACATCATGTTTCATCATTTTATTGATTTTATTTGTATTTTGACATTATTTACACTTTGTTGATTAGGTTATTCCTGCTACTCCAAAGGCCTGTTTTCAGGGGAGACCCAAGGTGGTATTCATACTGACTACAAGAAATTTGGCTGGGGCACCATGGAACTCTCCCTACTCATTAGTAGAGTGATTGTCTTTGATCTTAGCACAGTGATGGCTGGGAGAACAGCAATGAAGGAAATCCAAGATGTGGGATGATATTTTGGGTGAATTGCTGATGTAGAGCAAGCCAGAGAGTGGAAAAGGTGTTTTATGGGGTGAAATTATGGACAAAATCCAATCATGGAATCAGAAGCCATTTTAAAAGAAGATTGCCAGAAAAAGAAAACATATGCCAAGACTGTTAAGGAATTTCTGTAGGGAAAGTGATAAGAGATGAACAGAGGAAAGAAAATGTCAACAGCCAAAAGAACTTCATAGGAAGAATTCAGAACAAGGAAGAAAAAGAAATAGACAGGTATGACATTTGGGATAATTTAATGGTCCCATTGGGAGTAAAGGCTCATTCTTTTTCATAAAGAGACATTTCGGTACATTATTTTGAGATTGATTCTGTTGAAAAAGTTTTTGGGGGAATTTTGAAAAGAAAATGAACTATAATTCATGGAATTTGTATGTGTTTAAACCATTTCACAGAGAAACAAAAAAGAAAATATATGTTCATAGGTTCATAGGTTGGTACTAGCCTATCAGCCCTAGGGCCTATACAAGCCTAGCCATAACAATCCCCTGGCTATTTCTTCCCACAGTATTTACTTCCCTGGACCGCTGTCTAGCAGGGCGACTGATGTGATCCCCGTGTGAATTTCTTATCTCCCATCCAATCATCAAAGTTCCTTTTGAAGAGAGCCAAAGAGGCAATCTGCTTGACATGTATGGGCAGTCTATTCCAGAGTCTGGGGAGTCTCTGGGTCAGGAACCTATCCCTGCAGCATGACTTTAAAGAGACATTTAAGCAAACTTTGTAAAGAAGTTCTGGATATTAGCAAAGTATATGATAACAGGATTAATGGCATTAATGACTGGTGGATGGGACTGTCATATTGTACTGAAAATGGAGAAATAAAAAAAATGTTCATATCACTAGTATGATACATGTAGAAGGCAACAGGGGATATTGTAAAATATTGGGTACAACCTAAAACATGTTTTTTTTTTCCTGTGGAAATGATGGTCATTTGATAAGCAACTGTGATGAGAGGAAATGTTATATTTGTGGGATAACAGGTCATGATGCAAAAAAGTGTGAATTAAAATGTTATAAATGTAACAAAGATAGGCATTCATGGATGGATTGCAATCTAGGAAAAAAGGATGAAGAAGAAAACAAAAGTGAGGGTAGTATATGGAAAGAAGAAACAGTCCCAATAAAAGATAAAGAAGAAATAGGGAAGCAAGATCAGAGTAAAAATAAAGGTATGGATAAAGAGAAAAATGAAACAGAAGATATTATAGATGAAGGTTCTGAAAGAAGTGATAAGAAAGATATAAAATCGAAAATAGTGGAAGGTAAAAAGAAATCAATTGGCAAAAGTGTAAGAGACAGAAAAAGTTTACAGGGATAAGTGTAAAAGAGGATAAAAAAGGAAATGGATACTAAAAATAATATAAATATTCCAAATATACATAATTTCTGGTAAGCTACAACATAGAAGTAATGGCAATTTTAAAGTTCTTTCAGTAAATGTAAATGGTATTTAAATATAAGTAGAAGAATAGGCATCACTGGTACAGTAGGTGTGATGGCAATGCAATAATATTGGAAGATGGAAGATTTCTGACACAAGAAGTGAAATTACAAAAAACAAACTTTTGGGGAGGAGATACAATATGGAACCTAGGAAAAGAATTATATTCTGGCATAGTGGTACTTTGTAGGAAGTCAGTGAAAACATTGAATATTACATTGGTAATGATGGTAAGATTAACTATTGTAGATGTCGAGTCGCATAATCATATATATAAATTATAGCATTGTATGCCTGTGTTACAAGTAAAGAAAGAGAAAATGTATTTCATAAAATTATGGATTAGTTAATATGAATATAATATTAACAGAACATTTTAATTGTGATTTCAAAGGAAAAGAGAAGATAGGAAGTGATGTTAAGAACATTTTTGAAGTTATAAAATCTGTCAATTTAAAGATTTAAAATAATAATTTGTGGACATATACTGGAGGTATAGATGAGACTGAAACATATTATTTTATTATATCACAAGGTTTAAATATACCTAAGGGAGAGGCACTTGTAATGACTTTTGAGATCACTCAGCTATATGGCTACAGATACAGGAAAACAAGGAGTATATTAGATTAGGAAAAGGAATAAAAAGAAATACATGACAAATTATGGGATGAAAATGCAATGCAATTATGGAAAGATCACATCTCCACTATAGTATGTTAAAAAAACTGGTCTGAATTTTGGCCAGCTTTTAAAAAAATATGTATAAAATATGTGTTCTAGAATGGCAGGTGGATGTAAGAAAAGAGGAAAACATAATTATAATAAAATAATGTGTATGTATGCTTTAAAGGATTTGAAAAAGAATAATTGAGAATATTGTACAATAGTACAGACAATTTAAGACAAATCAACAGAAAATTAAAGAACTATTATTTAAGCAAAGATATTGCTTACGAGGTAAAAGGGAAGCAGTATCAGCTTGAGTACCATAATTAAAGAGAATACTATTATAATAAGAGAAATGAAAGATGATAGAGGAGAGGTAAAAAGATCTCAAGAACAAATTATGAATATAGTAATAAATTATGTAAAGATAATGGGCCGGATTTATGAAGGCTTGCACGGAGTCTAAGATTAGTGTAAGACAGCAGACAGCCAATATGTCTGCCGAGCGATCCAGCAACAGCCGGCAGGGGCGTGCATGAGAGCTTCTAAAGCTACTCTTGCACGGACAGTGTTATGGTATGCAAATTACCTCATTTGCTGCTGAAAGCTATGCAAATGAGGTAAATTTGCGATCCAGGAAACACTAACCTGTCCGTGTAAGAGTAGTATTATTTGCAGAAATGTACTCTGCTGGTAACGGAGTACCGTTCTGCAAATAGCTAAACGGAGCTATGACAGCTCCAAATAAAGGATGCATCTAGTTGAGGAAGCATGCCAATGGCCAAATATAAGGCCATTGGCATTTGCAAATGTTGTGAATCCTTAAAATCCAGTTTTTTTCCCCATCACCGATGTTTAACCATAGCGCAGCATTGCGCAAACGTGCGGTGTTTTAAATAAAATGAAAAAAATTGAAAAATAGACAAAAATGGGCATTTTCACTAAAAAGCTTGTTGTGCCATGCAGGTGAATGGGCAGGCTGAAAACAACATGGCCACTGAGTAGTGGTTGCTAAGGGGGGGAAGCTCAGTGTGAGAGATGTAACCAAGCATTAGTAGGCAATCCTATGCAAATGAGGATAAGGATAGTGAATCCCAATTTTCCCCGGCATGTGAGCCATGTCCCTAGAGTGTAAGTGTAGGAGTAGGGGAGTAGTAGAGTAGAAGATAGGTGACATCATGAGGGGGTATGTCTGAAAGACTGTAAGCTTATTGGAGCACAGTGGCTTGTGTTTGCCCTGAGTTGCTCAGGATTGCAAGAGGCATGTCTACAGTTGTCCTAGCTGAAAACAAGAAACCAAAGGCATACGCCATGGATATATCTGAAATTTCTTGCAAACGGGCACACAGCGTGTGTGCACATGTGCGCTTGTTTGCGTGGCGCTGCCCTGGGCGGAAACAGAAAGGGAAAAGGAAGGAAAAGAAGTAGTAGGAAGTTAACCAAGGAGAACTAGCAGAGCTGCCAGGTGAAATATATCAGAATCAGCCAATTACACAGGCAGTAGACTAGCCCAGCCCAGCCCAGCACTTCAAACTCTGCAAACAGCAGTCTACCCTGTTTTTTCCAAGAACTCTGCAACACTGCAGTATACATAGAGTGAAAACTTAAAAAGTCAGACAAAATGTTAGGGGCTGCTATTGCTATCATAAACCAACATGTGCAAGATGCTGAGGGTGGTGATGTTGTGAATGCTGCTGAGCAACCCACAGTGAGGAGACGGAGAAGAGTGTACAGACCCAGGGTAACCTACCAGGGGCTACATGAGCTGGAGATAGTGGAGCACTATAGAGTGGACAGAGACCTCCTGCAGCAAATTGTTGAGCTGTGCCAGCCACGCCTCACACACAGAACCAACAGAGGGAACCCATCCCAGTGGACACCAAGGTATGTGTTGGCCTATGAATACTAGCTACAGGTACCTTCCAGAGACCAACTGGTGATATGATGGGGGTTTCACAGGCATCAGCATCCAGGGTACTGCACCAGTTCCTGGATGCCATGTCAGCACATGTCGGTGACCACGTATATTTCCCCAATTCCCGTGAGGCATTGGCCAGCAATATGCATCTTTTCCACCAAATAGCAGAATACCCTGAGGTAGTGGGTGCAATAGACTGCATGCACATACACATCAAAGCACCACCCGGTGAGCAGGGTAGGGTCTACATCAACCGCAAGGGCTTCCCCTCCATCAACTGCCAGGTCATGTGCGATGCCCAGGGCATAATAATGAATGTGTGTGCTGGCTGCCCTGGAAGCTATCACGATTCCCACATCTGGCATCTGATGCAGCTGTACCAGAGATTTGCCAATGGGGACATCCCTGATGGTCACCTAGTGGGGGATGCTGGATATGCACTGGAGCCGTGGCTGATGACACCCATCAGAAATGCACACACACCCAAACAAGAACTCCATAATGAGGCACACGCACAAACAAGAAACATTATTGAGCATGTGTTTGGGATGCTCAAGTCACAGTTCCAGTGCCTGGACACATCTGGTGGAGCCTTGCAGTACTCACCAACTACATGTACCCAAATTGTCATGGTATGTGCCATGCTACACAATATGATCCTGTGAAAACAGCTGCAGCAGGAACAGCATGGGGCAGGGCCAAACAGCCCCCCACCATTGCCAAGGCCTGCACAGGCACAGCGTGACTCAGAGGAGGAACAACCTGAGCCTGCCCCAGTAGGCAGAAGGAGGCATGCCCAGTATGCCTTGGCCTTGGCAAAGAGGCAACGCATAGCACATACACTGACTCAGTAGGAACCCTGGAAATGACACCTCTCTCTGACTTGCACATACAATAAAAGGGATGCCTAACTTGACACTACCTGTTTTCAAACATGTATAGGGAGTGTACTATGTGCATCCGACATAGGCAGCCCTGCAGCACCACCTGAGGCATGATTGCCCTATTTTCAGCAATATAAAGCAGTGCTAAGCACATTTTACCACTATTTAGCATATTTCAACACAATTGCATGGAGCTGCACACCACGCTAACTAGCACAATGTCGGGCAACGTTGAGCAATGTTGGGCAATGTTGGGCAAAGTTGAGCAAAGTCAGGTAAACATGCTCACACCTGCTTTACTGTTCCTTAAGCAGTCTGGTCTGCCCAGCAGGAAAATAAAAAGCAGTGACAGGGCTCAAACTCAGGATACTGTGCACTATAGTCACAGTACTGAACCACTAAGCCATGACAGCATTTCACTGGCACAGACACAGCAGGACAATTGTAGACTAACGCAAACACAAACAAATGCTGTATCATGCCCTCTGAAGAGGCATATGAGTAACTTCCCCCCAGGCCTATGCAGACAGATAACAGCAGGCCAGGCAGTGTGATGTGGGTTGGGTAGGCTATGAAGTCACAAACTAATATACGTGAAATTGGAAGCTAAGATCTGTAGTACAGTAGTATGCCTCAAGCCAGTACGATAGGCAACAGTACAGACTGAAATGGAGTACCTGACATAGCAGTGCAGGCCTAGCAAATGTGTATAAGTGTCAGGTGAACCCCTCATCCTATGTACACCCACAGTAACAATCAGGTGTACCCCCAGGTAGAAATGTACAACTAATAGCTGTCCCCTGTATGTAGAAATGTTGATAAGTCTATGCAAAGTGACTCATGGAAGCCCTGCAGGCACAGTGTGCTTCCTGTCGATGTACAACACAAAGGTGAGCCCTGAAGTAAAAACAACTTGATTTTTCACACACATATAGTATATATGTCCATACTGGGCATGCTCACACACATAAACAAATTTAGCAAATTTCAGTTAGCAACATACTGGAAGGTCATACTGGCCATGCTCACACTTAAATAAACAAAGCAAATGTCAGTCAACAACATACTGAAAGGTCATACTGGGCATGCTCACACACTTAGGCCATGTCTGAGTACAGCAGTGGGCCACACATATCTGGCAGTTGCAGTTCTTACCCCAGAAACTTGTCACTATTCACCAATCCTGCCTTGCGCACACAGTTATATGAAAACAGACCCATATAATATATTGGACTCCTGTCATAATCAAACTATGTACTACAAGTACTTAAGTTGTTCAAAGAAAGTGAAAATTCAAAGAAGATCAATAAATCTCCGATCAGTATCATCAATAAACAATGAGCACTCCTAACATTATCCAATCCATGTTCTGGCAAAAATATTGTCAAAGAGTCCATAGAGAACCATGAAGCTTTCTTTCGCTATGTCATAAATATCAATGTAAACTCATATATGTTCTGAGTCAGTGCAAACTGTAAATGAATACATGTACATGACTGACATTGCCAACATCTTGTCAGACAGGTTCATACATATTTACCCCCTCTCACTGACAAAAGGGCCCATTATCATACCTGGAGATTGTGAAAACCCAGAAATCACATATACAATGGTTAAACAGCTCTTTCCAAACCTAAAAACATGGCATCTATGGGATGACATGGTTTCCCTAGCTGTGTCATATGTGAACTCCAAAACAAACAGACCCTGCACCTGAACAGTCTGTTGAGACTCACCCTCTGTACAGGATATGAAACTGTTGAATGGGTTACAGCAACGTTTGGCACACTCCACAAGTGTTGGTGCACAACAGACCATGGGAACTATTGTCTTATAAGCCTATTAAGCCTGATCTGCAAGGCCATGGAGTCCATCATGATGGAACTCATAAACAGAGCTATTGGGAGCCTACAAACACCCAACCCTACCCATTTTGGTTTGGTCAGGGGCAGATCATGGTTCCCAAACCTGCTAGACTGTTTTCAAGGCAGTCACCCAGGACATACATCAATGAAATGAGCTACACACATCCCACATAGACCTTGAAAAGCCCTTTTCCAACATCCCAGACACATGTCATATCCACAAAATCAACAACCTGTGCATAAATATGTATGTCATCTGATGGATTGCCAACTGGGGCACAGATAGATCCCACAAGGTAAGAATTGTGGTCTCCTGTTCAAGCTGGTAACAACTGCTGCCCCCATGGCTCAGTCCTGGGACCCCTCCTGTCTGGTGTATACTTTTCAGAAATACAGTCAAACACACGAGGGCTATGTTTAGCAAAGTTTGTGGATGACTGCAAAAAGTTGTCATAATCGATGTTTGGGACAACAGAGACATCCTTAAAAAGGGTCTCAGTCAGACAGATGTGGTGTCAAAATTATGGCCTCGAGCTACAGTCATACAAATACCACATAGGTGCCAACACCCTAAATATGGAGGTGATAATAAGGGATCTATGGACACATGTGGATAGTCATCTCTACTTCCAGAAACACATTCACAAAGTGGTTAGAAAATCATGCTATGTGTTCCCACAAACTGCCAAGGTCTTTGCATGTAGGTCAAAGGAGGTTCCCTCTACTCATCAGTCATCAGACCCATCAGAGAGTACCACAACACACTTGCGATGAATCTGACTAGGCACCTTCAGCAGCTGGAAAGACCACTGAAGTACCTCAACAAGAGGATTACTGGCCTCAAACAGTTGCCCCATGCAACAAGACTGAATTTAACTCAATCTGTACTCTGTTGCATACTGTCTACTCAGGAGATCTCTGCCCAACAGACAGGTCCATGTCCAATGCAGAACTGATGTACATGCGCTATCTGAAGTAAACCCAAGCTCACTGTACCACATGCTCTAGGGATATCATCATCACAACATTAAATAGAACATGTTGGAGGGATACATTACTAACTCACAGACTTCCCTTGCTTTGGAACAGGCTCCCAACCGACATTAAGCCGAGTCCCTCACTGACACTCTTCCAGAGGAGCCTTGATGAGTGTATGTGAAACTGAACTGTCACACCATGGATCACTTCATCAGCTCTACTACACAGAGGCCTAGGGAACTAACTCCATGGGTGGTGATAGCTGCACACTCTGGCCATACTAATATATGCCTTCAGGCAGATAGCCTATTACCTACCTATGTACCTATATATATATATATATATATATATATATATGTAGGGGAACACAGTATAATAAGCCAAAGATGGATGGGCAGAGATGTGTGTAAGAGGGTGACCATGACAGGGAGCCATCCAGGACTGTCCCACCCAGCACACATCCCAATGGCATGAAAGACATGAGGTGCACATCTCTCCCACTGTACATAACAGCCACCAGTATCTGTAAGCATTACAGTGTATGTGGTCCATGTGCCTGCTGTACAACATGACTGTACAATGAAGTACACATCTACTATCTGTAGACATGTACCTGTCACATAGGTTCATAGGTATGTAGTAGACTATCTCCACAAAGGCATATATCAGCCTACAGAAGTTGTGCAACTTTCACCACACCATTGGGTAGTCTCCCAAGGCCTAGTTCTAATAGTTAGTACCCTAAGCCCCTTTCTAGTGGGGCTGCTGATGTGATGCCTGGCATGAATTGTCTGTTTCCCATCCACTCATCAAGGTTCCAATTGAAGAGTGTCAGCGAGCTGTCTGATGTACATTGGGACTCTGTTCCACAGTAAGGCAAGTGTCTGGGATGGTACTCTATCCCACCAGCATGTTGTATTCATCATTGTGATGAGGTTCATATCCCTGGAATGTGTAGGGTGACTCAATGTTGTTATCTGTAGATGGAGCATGTTCAACAGTTATGTGTTGGACATGGCTCTGTATGTTAGGCAGAGTGTGCCTCTGAGTAGGCAGTATGCAACGAAGAACAGATTTAGTTTTACCAGTTGTGTTGCATAACACAACTGTTTGAGGCCAGTAATCCTCTTGGTGAGGTACCTATGTGGTCTCTACAGCTGCTGGATATGCTAAGTCGAGTACATCCAAAATGGTGCACTGTACTCAATGATGGGTCTGATGACGTAAGAGTAGAGTGCCAACACTACCTCTTTGGATCCTGATGCAAACCCTTTGTTGATTAGGTGGGCCACATAGGATCTCCCAATCACTTTGGCAACATGGTTGTCAAAGGAAAGATGACTATCTACTTGTGTCCCCAGATCCCTTATCACCTTGTCATTTTTAAGGGGTAACACCTATGTGGTAGTTTGTGGGTATTTTGTTTTCAACAAAGAGGATCACTATGCATTCCTCCACAGTGAGCTTGAGGCCATGATTCTGACACCACACATCTGTCTCATAGAGTCCCTTCTGGAGAATATGTCTGTCTTCCGGGAATCTATTATGGCAAACACTTTACAGTTCCCAGCAAACTTAGTCAACCACAACCCTCCTGTGTTGGCATGTACATTTGAGAAGTCTATACCAAACAGGAGGGACCCCAGGACTGAACCCTGGGGACACCAGTCATTACCGTGTAGAGTCTGACATGTAGCCAGCAACTCTTAATGTGTGGGATCTATCTGTGAGCCAGTTTGCAATCCATCTTGTGATGTATGGATTCATGGCCAGGTTGGTGAGTTCATCTATGATACCTGACTGGGGAATGGTGTCAAAGGCCTTAGCGAGGTATAGGTAGGCTGTGTTGAGCTCATTTCAATCATCTGTAGCCTGGGTAACTGTCAAAGAAATCCTCCCAGTTCAGGAGGCGTGGTCTGCATTTGACAAAGCCAAACTGGGTGTGCTCAACTGTGTGAAGGTTCCCAATCTCTGTATTGTTGACTTCCATTATGATTGGCTCCATTGCCTTGCAGAACACACTCATCAGGCTCATAGAGCATGAATGCCAAGGGGTTTTTGTGGCCCCACCCCTGTGGAGTGTGAAGAACGTTGCTGTGCAACATTCTATGGGTACATATCCTGTAGAGAGCATGTAGAGAGAGGTGTAGGTATCCTTGATGAATATGGATACATCCTCACCCTATGTGCTATGATTCAGGTTCTGATGCTGGAAGGTATGGAATGAGTAGTATCCTGGTAGTGCTGGTGTGCTGTCTGGAGCCTTGAACTAGGTTTCTGTTACTGCACAGATATCAATATTCTCCATAATGAGAAGTGCCTCGAGTGTGTGCATCTGGAGGCTGAGACTTCTGGCAATGAGTAGCATTTAGCTCACTTTGTGGTTATTTGTGTTGGTTACCAGGTTTGGTTTGTCCTGCATGACCGGTGTTCCACACCTGAAGTCAGCACCTCATTGGTCCCATCTGACCATAAGCTAATTACCCTACATATCCACATTCTGGACCCACACCCCCATTAAGGAAACCATGTTAAAAATGTCTCCAAAGCCAACTTCATGCTTCTTAAGACAGAAGTGCTGAACTGCAGGACACCCATGCAGATGGACAATACAGTTACGACTACTGAATCCTTCACAATTGCACTTTATAAGCACTTACATGACTGCATGCATCGTGCTATCCCAAACAGAACCAAGATGCTATCCTCCAAGAAAAGGAAGCCAATCTGGTGTTCCCCTGCCATAAACAAACTGCACAACAGAAGGAAGAAACTGTTGCAAAAGAGGGTAAAATCCCATGAGTGGAGGAGCTCCATGGTCAACATCAGTAAGAAGCTGTGATCCCTGATAAAATCCTCCAAAGCTAGTTATGAAAACAAAATCGACACTGATTCTAAAGACAACCACAAAGCATTCTATAGCTATGTCAAGAATCTCAATGGCAACACTCAGATCTGCTCTGAGTTACAGCACAATGGCACTAAATATACAGACCCAACTGATATTGCCAACATCCTGGCAGATAGGATCAGTGCTAACTTTACCCCCCTCTCACCCATGAAAGAGCACATCTCTATAACGGAAGACTGCAAAGTTGCTGTCATCATGGCTGCACAGGTAAAAAACACTCTCCAAAGCCAGGAACACAGCATCCATGGGACCAGATAACATCCCAGGCTGTGTTCTACACAAACTACAGAATGAACAGGCACCACACCTACGTACCATGTTCAGTCATAGCCTCACCTCAGGCTTTGTGCCTGCTGAATGGCGCACAGTGACGGTTATCCCACTACACAAGGGGGGAGCCACCACGGACCCCAGGAACTAGCACCCCATTAGCCTGATGAGCCTGCTCTGCAAGGCCATGGAATGTATCATCATATAACTTATAAAAAAGACATTGGTAATCTCCAAACTCTGGACCACAACCATGTTGGGTTTGTAAAAGGCAGATCATGTCTCCTAAACCTGATAGACATCATTGAAGCAGTCACCAGAACCGTAGACAAGGGTAAGGTGGTTCACACAGCCTATGTAGATCTTGCCACAGCTTTCAACACCATCCCCCACTCTGGAATTATAGATAAACCCACTAAACTAGGTATAAATCGCCATGAACTACAACATAGGTGGTAGTATACTTAACACTGAAAGTGTGATAAGAGACCTTGGGTCACAGGTGGACAGTGGACACACCTGTGATAATCACATCCCCACAGTAGTCAGGAAATCCTTCTACATGGCACACCTCATCACAAAAGGTGTCTCATGCAGAATAGAAGAGGACATTGTTCCCCTCTACTCATCACTCACTAGATCCATAATAGAGTACAATGCCCCTTTTGCTATGTACCTCACAAGACATCTACAACAACTGGAAAGCCTGCAGAAATACCTCACAAAGAGGATTAGTGGCCTGAAATACATGCCATACACAGACCATCTCAAAATGCTCCAGCTGTACTCTCACATATCACCTGCTCAGAGGTGATCTCTGCCTAACATACAAAGCTATGTCAAACACAGAGCTGTTGGACATGCTCCACGTAAAACACTCACAATCCCTCTGATCTTTGGCCCCAAAACCCAGAGTGAAATACAAAAGGAAGGGGTGTATCCATTTACCTTATGGATACCCACACCTTCAGGTTAGTGGCACAGCATGAGGCCTTGGAGCCCATGCAAGTGCAACTAACATTGGGCAAAGCTGCTTATCAGATTGTAGCCTGCTACAGATCACCTACCTTGTCTCAGGAACCTCACTCAGTATTCCTGGGAACACTGGAAAATATAAAGGTCCTACCAAACACCATTATATGAGGAGATTACAACTACCCAAACATTGACTGGGAGAATTACTCATGTACAACGTCCTTTGCCCAATGCTTCCTAGAGTTTAAAAACTCAAACGCCCTGGAACAGCTGGTCACCATGCCCACTAGAGGTGACAACATACTGGACCTGATCATCACCAACATGGGGTACCAGTGTTCCACACCAGAGATAAACCCCTCACTGGTAATATCAGACCATAAAGTAATCAGACTGGACATCCACATCCCCCCAGTCAAGGAAACCACTGTGAAGAAATTTTCAAAAGCAAACTGCACACTTCTCAAGACCAAAGTGGAAAGTTCCAAAGCCCCCTTGCTATAGGATAATGCTATACAATCTGCAGAATCATTTACAAGTGCATTCTATGAGCATCTACAGGGATGCATGGATCGAGACATCCCAAATAAAACCAAGATGAACTCCAAAAAGAAGAAACCAATCTGGTGGTCATTGCCCATAAATAAGCTATACAACAGAAGGAGGAAACTAACACATGATAGAGCAAACTTCACAAAAGGAAAGGCATCACTGATCATTATTAGGAAGAAACAATGATCGCTCATAAAATAATCCAAGGCCAGTTTCTAAAGACAAATTGCCAAGGAATCTAAGAATAACAACCACAAAGCCTTCATTAGCTATACCAAACATTTAGGTGGCAACTCTCAAATATGCTGTCAGCTACTGCAAAATGGCAAAAAATACACTGAACCAACTGACATTGCCCACATCCTGGCAGACAAGTTCAGTGCAAACTTCACCCCCCACCCCCAAAAGGGCCTGTGTCCATCCCAGAAGAATGCAGAGCCCCAGACTTCATGGACATGCAGGTAAAACAGCCCTCTCCAAAGCTAAGAACACAGCATCAATGGGACTGGATGGTGTCCCAGGCTGCATCTTACACCAGCCCCAAAAGGAACTACACCCTCACCTACATTCACTGTCCAGACTCAACCTTACCACAGGCTATGTACCCAAAGAATGGCATACAGCAACAGTCATCCAGCTCCACAAAGGTGGTGCCACAACAGAACCTGGAAACTATTGCCCTATAGGCCTACTCAGCCTGGTCTGCAAAGCTATGGAGCAAATTATCATGGAACCCATAAACAGAGACATTGGGAACCTCCAGACACTGGACTCTACCCAATTTGGCTTTGTTAAAGGCAGATCCTGCCTCCTAAACCTAGTTGACTTCTTTGAAACAGTTACCAAGGACATAGATGGAGGTGAAAGTAGTCCACACAGCCCACCTGGACCTCACTAAGGCCTTTGACACCATTCCCCACTCTGGCATCATGGACAAGCTTACCAGCTTGAACATTAACCCCTATGTCACAGGATGGGTGGCCAACTGGCTCACAGATCAAACACACATGGTCAGAGTTGCAGGTGCCATGTCCGACTCTAAACCAGTCACAAGTGGCATCCCACAGGTCTTGGTCCTGGGACCCCACCTGTTCAGTAGATACTGCTCAGAGGTACAGGCAAGCATGGGAGGAGTATGGCTGACCAAGTTTGCAGATGACTGCTAACTGTGGTCCATAATCGACTCTACGGCTGACACAGACATCCTCCAGAAGGGTCTTACAGAGACAGATACCTGGTGTCAAAACAATGCCCTCAAGCAGAATGCCAAAAAATGCATAGTCATCCCCTTTGGATAAAACAAAGTGCCCACAAATTACCACATAGGTGGTAATCCAGTATGTATGGAGAATGTAATTATGGACCTGGGGACCCAGGTAGATAGTAAACTCTCCTTTGATGATCACATTGCCAAAGTGTTTAGAAATTCCTTCTATGTAGCCCACCTAATGTCACCTAATGTAACCCACTTTGTCAAGTCTGATGATGTCACCATCCTACAAATATATCTGTGGAAAGGAGAACTCCCAGTAATGTGTATAGTGTGTCATGTAAATGTGTACTGCTCTAGTATCATAAAGTAGTTAGGTAGGGGTTTGAATCCTGCACTTGCCAACTGTATGAGAGTGTGTGTCTCCTTGGAGAGGAGCAACCTTTTTGAAGACTACTGAAACACCTTAAAAGTGGTATACTCATCTTTGTCAAGTCTGATGATGTCACCATCCTACAAATATACCTGTGGAAAGAAGAACTCCCAGTAATGTGTATAGTGCATTGTGTAAATGCATACTGCTCTAGTATCATAAAGTAGTTAGGGGTTTGAATCCTGCACTTGCCAACTGTGTGTGTGTGTCTCCTTGGAGAGGAGCAATCTTTTTGGAGACTACTGAAACACCTTAAAAGTGGTATACTCATCTTTGTCAAGTCTGATGATGTCACCATCCTACAAATATACCTGTGGAAAAGAGAACTCCCAGTAATGTGTATAGTGTGTTGTGTAAATGCATACTGCTGTAGTATCATAAAGTAGTTAGATAGGGGTTTGAATCCTGCACTTGCCAACTGTGTGTGTGTCTCCTTGGAGAGGAGCAATCTTTTTGGAGACTACTGAAACACCTTAAAAGTGGTATACTCATCTTTGTCAAGTCTGATGATGTCACCATCCTACAAATATACCTGTGGAAAGGAGAACTCCCAGTAATGTGTATAGCGCATTGTGTAAATGTGTACTGCTGTAATATCATAAAGTAGTTAGGTAGGGGTTTGAATCCTGCACTTGGTGACTGTGTGTGTGCTCCACGTGTGTGACACTGTTGGTCAATGTGTCATGGGTTTTGCTTTTACTACTGTATGACATATCACAATGACAACAGTATGTGCATTACACATGTCAGGTAGCTGTGTGGCAAATACATATACATACATGTGACCTCAATTATTTCATAGGTGGGAACCCTGCTTTCTCCATGAACACATCTGTTATCTTTGCCAGAGTGTGCTGCCACTTTCCAGACCTTAGGTCACATCTGTATGCTTGTGACAAGCCTAGCCACTGCAGTGATCCCTGGCCTACGTCATCCATTTCACATACACTCATTACGGTTTCTATTGAATAGTGTGAGTGAGGGTTTATGCCTGAGGTATATTTGAAACCTGTTCAAAAGCAGCAAAGTCTGTCAAAGATGGCTATTTATTATAGGTGTGCAACAACCTTTGTGGATATGCATGCAGACCCCTTATTGCTTATGTGATCCACAGAGGGATTTCCAAAACCCTTTGGAAATGTGATTATCAAAGGAGAGATGACTTAACACATGGCTCTATGTATACATCGGTACCTGTTCCACATTTTGGGGGCTACTACCTATGTGGTACTCTGGGGATACTATTGTTTTGTAAAAGTGGATGACTATGCTTTATTTGGCTTATAGCTTTACAGCATGGGTTTGACACCAGGTATCTGTCTGTATGATACCCTTTTGGAGGATGTGTGTGTCATCTGGAGAATGCATTATAGCCCACAGTATGCATTGCCAAACGTGGCCAGACATATCCCTACTGTGTTTGCTTGTACCTAAGAAAGCTATATGCCAAACAGGAGTGGTCCCAGGACTGAGTGCAGGTGAATACCACTTGTTACTGGCATAGAATAGTACTTGAAGGCTGCAAATGTTACTGTGTGTCCTACATCTGTGTGTCAGTTGTCAAGCCATCATCTAACAATTGTTTATGGGCAGGCTGTTGAGGTTATGTATACTACCAGAATGCAAACCAATGACAGATAGTAACAACAGTATCACCCACAGCACAGTGTCAAACCGTGTCATACACACACGTGTACTCACGTTCCAAAATGTGTGTAGTACAATGCATACTGGCCACCAATAGAAACTATGGAGTGTTAACACTGTCTAATACAGGGCATGTCACCCTGCCCATGTGTCCAATATGCACGTACATGCAGACAGTGCACCTCAACCATGTTCACAAATGTACACCTGCAAATCTGTGCTGCACACATCCCACACTTACTGTCCACTCTATAACACATGCTGACAAAACTACACACATCAGCCAAGTGGCACATGGGCAGACAATACACAATTGGAATAAACACTGGTGTAAACAATACTACATTGATAATTATAGCTTTAATGCATCATGCCTGCTCAGCTACACCTTCAAGGATATCATTACACTTTACTGCTGACAACATGCTACACATTAAAACATTGCTATACTGTAATAAAGTCACCCTGTGCATCAGCACCATGTTAGCCTGTTCCTGCATCAATGTTACAGATGACAGGAGGTGGCACAGGTTTCATCATATGCACAGGGTGTGTTGTTGGTTTGCCAGAGGCCTACATTGAGCCATACAATCGACATGTGTGTGTGAGTGTGTGTGTGAGGGCCAAGAGTACTGTTATGGGCCAATGTGGATGTAATGTGTGTGGGTATGTGTTTGCCCTAGGTGTCTGGTTTATGTGTGTGTGTCTGCATGCACACAGTTCCACCATGTGGCTGCCATATACAGGGATTTGTGGGACAGCTACAGACTGTACCTGGCAGGCTTTACAGATCACCATCTCTGGCCATGGATATGGGACCTGTGCCTGGCAGGGGTGCTACAGACAGTATCAGGTACTAATCCAGACTGGGTACTATCCTCAGAGGTTGACATATGTCCACTGGATCCAGGTCCCTGCTGGGACTGGCCAGAGCCACGTGCACGTGGTCTTCTAGGATGGTCTATGGACAGCCCCCCCAACATTGCTGGGGCTGGTACTGGCACTACGGGAGCGGCTATGACTTGATGGACATCCACGGCGACTGCCAGCTGATGATGTTGCTGGCATACATCCACATCGACATCTCAACCATCCCGCACTGTCCTGACACATGGACATGACATTGTGGAGGACATCTAATGTCTCACCCCAACGTCTATCAATGACCTCAGTGTAATTACGTATGGCACCTGCTAGGTCATGGATACTGTCATTTACAGAGGTGTTATGAGCCCTCTGTGCCCTTAGTCCCTGTCTGGTGTACCGCTCCATACATGCCTGTGCCTCCATGACAGCCTGGAACATGCATGTGGTTGTAAGAGTTGTGGCACATCTGCCAGGGGCATGATGACCAGCAGTGCTCTGACGAGAACCCCTGGGCATCTGCCTATGTGGTACCATTCCAGACATCTGGCTATGGCTGCTGTGTCCTGATGCATGTGCCATAGATACCACACTGTCCTGGCCAGTGCCGACTGTACACTGTCCCTCTGCTAAGGGCATTGGTGATGATGGATGTACAGGCAGTATGACTGTGTGCATGGATGGGGTGGAGACTTGTGTACTGTCAATTGGTGGCCCAACAACAGACCCTGACAAACCTGCCTGTGCCTCAACACACCTATCCTCATTATCACTATCTGTGTCAGTGACATCAGGTTCCCTGCTGCACTGAACCAGCCCCACCTCAGCACCTGTGAGAGGAAAACAGGAAACACACTTTAAGACCTGTACATGATGTCAGACCACATGCACATGCACATGCACATGCACACATGCACATGCACACATGCACACATGCACACACACAAATACACTCCTCACTAAAGCAGACAGACACACACACACACACACACACACACACACACACACACACACACACACACACACACACACACACACACCACCAGCAATCTCAGAACATACTCAATAGCAGTTGATGGTGGGGTACAGTATCACAAGCAAAACAGTCATATCACACATGTCAGCATGCAGGACATGTGTTGCTCAACAGCATGCAGTGCAAGTGTAGACAGTCCTTGTTACTAACAGTATACATGGCTTTGATGCATGTGTTTTGTTGTTCGGTGATTGGCCTCCCCCTGGAATGCAATGCATACATGGACACAACATTGCTGTGCAAGTATTCAAAACTCTGTAATGTACTGTGCACCATCACTCACAGGTCTACATACCATGGCTGGATGTGTATCTGTGTGTCACATAGATATCCAATTCTGATTAGAGCCTCTGTGTCTTTAGCAAATAATTGTGGACACAGTTTTAGCTCATGCATGATGTGTATACACACAAGATCAGTGGTGCATGTATAACTGATGGAATACCATTGGTCCACATACCCAATGTACAGTAGTTATGGTGAGTGTAGATCATATTGTGGACATGCCAGTGTCATCCATGACATGGCATGCTAAAACACAACTGCAAATTTAAACATCACACATACCCAATGTGTGTCATATGACCTAGCCACTCAATAGCATCACAAGACATATATGTGTCAGTTGTGCAAATGGTGATTGGTATGCATATTGTTTACAGGTGCATATGTTTGCACACACACAACATTGAGGTGTATAGCAATGAAAGCTATGTGTAGTACTGTGGTTACAATAACTGGATGGGGTGTAGTACCATAAGCCATCATCATGAAGCATCATGTGGTCACTCAAGGCTACAAATGTGTCCCAAACCAGCACCTATCATGCTGTACTGGAACTGCACTACCATGGCTACATTCACCATTTCACAACCAGTTGTTACATGGGTTTGTAAGGAGGCCAATAAGGAGCATTCCCTAACATGAATGTGTTGTGTGTTGCAGAGTGTTTCACTGCCCCATGATAGGCCTCTACCCCTCAGGTATATTATGTGTGCTGTGTGGATGACATTTGGGATACTGGAGTGTGACTTTACAGAGGGTTTGTGAATCCTTCATGTGTAGCATGTTAACATGTTCTGTGTATGACATAGTTGTGTATGTTATGTGCATGTTGTGTATCGACTCTGCCTATCCAATGGTCACTACAGTGTAGCCACATTTGTTTGAGATGGTCTGTGTATTGCATGTGTTTGAGGCAGCTAATCACATTAGTGAGATGTGCGTGGTCTCACAGCAAACATGCACAGCATGCATTATGGGTAGGTGTGTTACATGTGTACATGGCCTACACCTTAACTATGACATGCACTTTTTATTTGCAATAATAAATGTAGAACACACTCACCAGCATCTGTCCACTGCCTTGCTGTCACACCAGAGGGACCTACATAGATATGAGACAGTTTGTCAGTGGCGACAACTGTGGCATTGCTACTGTGGGTTTGCAATCTTACAGTAGAACAACAGTTTACATTCACAGGCCTACAGATTATGTTCCAAATGATCAGTATTGCACAACAACAGGCTCCACATCTTCTAACTACACAGTACACATCTCACATATGCATGATCTACCAATAGAGGTAACAGTAGTCTACAGATATGCCATGTTACCTGCATGTTCCATGTGTTCTTGCTGGGTGGCTCCAACCTCAATCATGGTAAATGTCTGCTGCTGTTGTTGTTGGGCAGGTGCCACCAGGCTCAGGAGCAGCTCCTCCACTCTGGTGAGGGGGGATGGATGTTAACCCCACCACCTGTTGCAAGCTGTTGTCTCCATACATCAGAAGCACGCTGATGGACATGTCTAAGTAGATCACTGCAGTGGTGGCGTACCTGCTCATATGTCCGGTTATGCAGGCCTACCTCATTTAGCCTCCGGACAACATCTTGCCACATTGCAGTACGCTCCTGCTGGTCTTGGCTGGTTCTGGAGAATAGTAGGCTGTAGTGCTGAATCATACAGCTGGTAAGAATCTCATCTTCAGCACTACTGTAGCTAGGATTTCTATGGTGTGCCATGATCCCTGGAAGACATAAAGAAAAGATATGTATGAGCAAGTCATATGGCACATTTAACATTATACAGTACAGATATCACTGAACTGCCATATATAGCAACCTATTAGCTGACTGAGATTAAACACTTTCACTACCACTTATCAGTGCTCACCCCACAACTGCTTGAAAGTGCCTGGCATGCTCTATATAATAAACCATGTTCTGCACAGCAACAAAATAAAATCACTATATAAGACTATACAAGAGTACCTGGCACACTGTATGCAACACAATGCACCACCTAGCCACAGCAGATATAGATCAAGCCAATGCATAAAGAAATATGTCATCCATCACAATGTTTGTAAGGTCCAGTTACAGTATTACCATTATACCACACAACTTGTTGATGGCAAACCCGTGGCCAAAATATGTGCACAATTGTGAATATAGGTGCCATACTGCTGTAGTAAACTATAAATGTTGCTAGATACACAGTTATATGTTGTAACACACATATGACAGAGGACATGTTACAGGCATACCCACACACACATCAGACATAATTACAAGACACAAAGGTATGGCAACCCAGATAAGCTTTACGTGTGTACCATACAGTACTGTGTGTCAGTACTTACAAAACCTTAAGCTTGAGGAATGTAATCTGTGATGACTACAGGGACCACACAAAACAGTGGTTCCAAGCAATGTGGACATACACCATACTTTGCTGTTTAGGCCCAGAGCTTCAAGTAGTACTACAGTACATACAGGATTTGGATTCAACATCAGTACCAATCAATAAGCATACATGTAGTGCTTTAGCCTCCAATGACACACCCCAGTTAACACCAAGGGACTACATCAGACTGTATGCCATAGTGCTTTATCTGCCTAGCAACAGCATACACAGCTTTTGCTGGGATCAAAGCAAGGACCCATAATACCATGACAGAAACAGTTTCCCACTAAGCTATCCCACAAATACACATCTTTGACATATTCACCAACACATTGACCATCACACTCAGTCAACTTTACATAGAATCTATTGCAACAAGTAGATGTGGGTGTGTATGAGTATATATGACTCTCTCTCTCTGTATATATATATATATATATATATATATATATATATATATATATATATATATATATATACATACATATACACATCCATTGGTGTACATATACATATACATATAGGCACATATACAGTCCACCTTTCATGGTGGGAATATCAATTATACAAAGGATGTGAGGTATACAGTAATGTAATAATATCGCACAGTCTTGTGAGAAATGCATTGAAAGTGTTCACAGCCCAGGTAGCTTTAGCAGGCCTCACTGGCTGCAACATTGCAAACTGAACAAAACACCCACAGTGTTTAACCACCACATGTCATATACCAGCACTGTATGCTGTCTTGTTTGTCACACACTAAAACCTACATACAAATATGCACATAACAACCTTCACCAACATATATATGTCCACCCTTCACAAACAGTTGCAATATGTCCCTTGCTCTATGCACATATACAGATGTTAATATATATGACACATATATATCTCTCCGTATGTGTGTGCCATACACACACAAGGTCCACACTGTTGTAAGTCCCTGGACCTCACAGCTGAACTGTTGGGCCTTGCTGCAACATGAACAGGTGTCACATGTGAACACAAAGTAACATTAGAGGGGTATATATAGCTCCAAATGCTAGATTAGCATACTAGCCTGGTACAGCAGTTGCCAATGCTAAGCTACACTTTAATATGACTATCATGCATGTGTTACTCTGTCACACCCATGTTTATATAAATGTTTGGGCTAATCCCCCAAACAGCCATTGGCCACACTACTGTACAGAACACAGATAACATGGATCAGATGTTTGACATTTAATGCTGAGCTACACATTTCACAGTTATGTCCCACTGCCCACAGGTACACACTGAATTGTCCATGGCAGTAGTTAAGCAGGACATCTGTGCATAGATACATACTGCTGCCACATATGAATGGTTCACATTATGTAGAGTACTCTTCAAAAACATCTACTACATGCCAGTAAATACATATCTGTTACATACCTTTCCTTTGTATGAGTTGGCATTATTTTCTTTTCTTTTTCCTTTTGCTTTTCACTGTCTCTCTCTCTCTCTCTCTCTCTCTCTCTGTCAGTCTCTGCAATAGAGTGATTGAGTTTGTTGGCAGCAATTACAGCCTGCTTTTATAGGTATTTGCACATGTGCATGTGATGGCCTCTGCACCAATTGGTGGCCACCATTTGCTAATTGCATGCAGCCTGCTGTGTGGTAATTGCAGTAATCACTGTCATAGCAACCCAATGCTATAAATTGCTAACTCAGGTAGGCATGGCCCTTTCAGCTTTCCAAGATGGGGATCATGCTTGTTTGCTGTGGACATCGTTGTTTAAGGCAGAAGGTTGGTATAGTTCTTATATCTGAAGCCAGGGGTGTAGCCAGTGATTTAAATGTTGTACTCAGACCTGAATGTTGCTGCTTCCAGTACACACTTGTCAGTGTAGAATTGTACTCACCCCTCAAAATGCTAACCCAAGATACATGGGAGTATGTACTTTCTTTTCTAATTGTACAATTAACTGCCATACAAAACTAGTTATTGAGATGTATTCCTTTGGCACATGAATTGTTTGTGAACTGCTATACTGTGAATATTAATTTACTCACTTCTGAACAGTTTGTGCTTTTTTAGTGTTGACATTAGCACAGGCTGCTCAAGAAAACTGGACAAATTTCAGTACTGAGTATGCCTACCTACATCCTTGGTAGACCCTGAACACACAGGTATATTCTACATTTGGGTAGGGGTGCAGAAGTACAGAGAGCATTATGTATTATTGTGTGAATTTTATCTTGCTGGACTTAAAGGGTTGCTGTGTACCTGTTAGTTTATCAAGGCAAGTGGTCTGTCTGCGTAGCTCCCAACTGTGGACCTATCCACATGGTAGCCAGAGGTTAGCCTGTTATTCTTTGTCTGTGCACCACACCGGTCTTTTCAGCACTGGAACAATGGCATTGTTACAGTTGGTTGCTACCAGTACATGGCTACATCCTTTGGTATTTCAGTGTTGTACTCCTACATAAGGGTATGCTTCTGGAACTCCTTCCAAAGCTATTTGCACAGTGTGTAACAGCAGAAAAGCTGATATGCCTGTGTGTTTCTGCCTCTGCCAGGCCTCTCAAACACTCAGGTACATATTTGAACAGACTCAGGGAAAAGTAGGTAAAAGTGAGGTACACCTTTAAAATATTAGTGCCATTAAGTTGAGACTTTGAGAGAACCAGAGCATATGGATTAATACACCTTTTCTGAAGTACAAGCAGTGTCTAACTCTTACTTATTGTCATTATTCATTAAGTGTAATTCACCACCTTTCTGGCCAATGTCAGTACTTTTCAGAGGGATTCAGAGGGACACAGCTAAAATTTGTTTCAAAATCAGGAACATCCCTGAAAATTAGGCACAGTTGGGAGGTATGGCCTCTGCCCTAATCAGATATGCCAGTGTTTGTCCTGCTATGATACTGTGTGGGGGTTGTAAAGTGCTGCTGTAACATTATTTCCTGCTAGAATGGCTGCTTCTCTTATCACAGTCATGTAATGCAATTCCACAACAACTGCTGGTAAAGATCCACAGAACAAGTTGTGTGTTATGGCATTCCTATTTTTCCTTTACATTCACTCACTCTGATGCATGATATATTTATTTCAGCACCAACTTGTATATCTACTGTGGCTTAGTGGTACTTCATGCAGTGTAGTGTGTACAAGGTCCCAGGTTCGAGACTGACAGAGGTGTTTTATTTTGCTGTTGAGCAGAATAAGGCCCTCACATACAGAGTAACTAAGGCACTTTTAAGCAGTTGTAAGCAGGTTTGTGTGATGCTTAGCAATGCTTAGCTAAGCGCAAACAAGCGCACACTCACGCCAACCTGCTAACTACTGCTTAAAAGTGCTTATTCCCACTAACCCCCGTGCTCATTTCTTTGAAAGAAAAGAAAATGGGGAGATAGGAAAGTGGTGAAAAAGGGGCACAAAGAGGGAAAGACAGTAGGGAAAACAGCTCGGGATGTGCAGGATGGGTGTAGGGAAGGTCCATAGCTGCCCATTTCTTTAACAGCAACAGCTGTGCATATGCAATAAATTTGGAGGGAAATATGAAACCTTCCACCCCTGAGAGAGGGGTGAGGACAACAAAGTATGTTGTACTGCCAATTAAATTACATTTTATGTGTCCAGCGGACATGTGTGCAAAATGGGCAGCTATGTATGGGGCGTATTTTTTTTGGGAGCAGATTGCCCTTTTTTTTTCAGGTGAGAGTGGAATGTGGGGTAGGGGAAGTAGGTATATTTGGGGAGGTAGGTTGGGGAGGTAAACAGACAAGACAAACAAGATGCATACAGGGGCAGAATATGACACATGTGGTGGGTGAACACCATTGATGGGGAAGGATGTTTGGAAATCGCAAGCCCATGAGCCCACAGATGGCAACAGTGGAACTGAGATCCCCACCCATGGGCAGTCACCACTGCACCTTCACAGCCCAGAGGGTGGCTGTGCTGGGGGCTGCGTAGGAGGGGCAGGCTCACCCATGAGTCGCGCCACTCATGCCTCAAGCTGGCATAGAGGATCAGCGACAGAACACTCGATCTCTCTACGCACCACAGCCCGGACCATTTGGAGGGTGATAGGTGGCCCTCCTCCACCCATGCTTGCATGGGGGGGATGAGCCCCATCCCCTGCAGCACTTCCACCTGAAGGTGGCACAGGGCCAATGGAGGAGGAGGTCCCAGGCTGGGCACCGGACCTGCTGGTGCCAGGTGCCATCACCAGCTGAGGTGGGACAGGTGGGTCCGCTGGGACCGGCCTTCCCATACGTTCTATGTTTTGGAGGATTTAATGAAAATATGGGTTAGTAACAGTCAACAGCATTCCCAATTAGTTATAACAGCATGCAGAAGTATTCCCATTAACCCAACACACCAGAGTTCCAACAGTTGAACAGCAAGCATAACACATGCATATATAGAACAACAGTGGACATTACAACAGCATGCAGGTTTAATTGATGGCAACAGGCCACCAATATTGTGGTATTTGAACAGGGCACATGCATCTAAATAAATGCAGATATTTATAAACCAATAGGACATATGTCCCAACAAATGTTTTGAGATTAGACATACCCATTGAGGTGTGGAATTGCATTTTTATGCACATACAGTAGGGTGGAAAAAGATAGCTCCATTAACAACTTATATATCCTTCTAGTTTACACTACATTCCTATTAACTGCAGTTATATGTCCCCTACATGTATTATTACACTACCCAATTGTCCTTAAATTGTGAAATGGGTTTTGCTAGATCTTTATATACATGAGCTGTATCTGACATACAAACTGTCCGGGATGCAGATGTTACTGCTACATATTTTGTGAGTTGCTCAGACACACTACTGCTGAGATGGTACACTGACAGCTCTACTTTCCTATAATTATCTAGATATGTTCAGGTGAAATTATCAGTTATATGTTAACAGCTCCCTACATTTCTGGCAGCACACTGACATTTCTGGGGAACACAATACCAAGCTACTCATGTGCCAGATTAACCTGTACATGCTGGGCATGAACCAACAGTTGAGGACTGTAAATATGCTTAAAAGCTACTGGCACTCCCTTCATCCACTTTATATGGGCCTACCCAAGTGTGGGTTAACAGCGCTTAATACAACAGTACTATTTCTATAATGCAAGAGTACAACAACATATCAAAGAAAATGACACAGACACACTCCAGGAATTATACCTTTATTAAAGACTTAAAACACTTTTCTAGAGGCTCTCTCATTTATTTTATATAACAGTACATGCAGAATAATTACTAACCTGCCTGGTGGTGCAGCCTTAGCAGCCTATCTGCATAGGCTTGCTGGTTCGCAGCACGGACACCTGCAGCTGTGAAGTAAATGAAGTGATATTGAGACATACCTATCCATAGTATAGACTAGAATAGCAATTCTTACATACTTAATTCCATGGCTACTTACTCAGTAGTGGGGCATTTTCCATCCCACGGGCCTCCTGGATCCACTGGTCCAGTTGATCCTCCTTGCATCTCTTCAGGTCTGCGTGGTGGTGTCTGACCTGCTCACCAGTCCGAGGGATGCCTGTGGCACTGGTGAGTTCATGAGCTAGACGGTTCCAGGCTTCCGCTTTGTATTGGGTGCCCTGGTACTGGCCCCGCAGGAGTCTATCCTCATGATTATGGACAAGGAGCCAAACCATTACTTTTGACTCCTCAATGCCCCAACGTTGCACTCGAAATCGAGAGCCCTCTCCAGCACCGGCCATGCTGCCTGCAGATGGGAGCTACAACCAGTTATGGCAAGTATTCCCACCTATGGAGCTTAAATATGCCTCATTTCTCGCACTTATTTGTGATTGGCCAGTTTTGAAAAAACTCTGCTGAAGGCACACCTGCTTAGCAATGGGTAAACTTCCATTGATATGTATGTGTCTGTTGAAAGTGCATGGTTGTGAAATGCTGTCATGGCTTAGTGGTTCAGTACTGTAATTATGGTGCACAGTATCCCAGGTTCGAGCCCTGTCATTGCTTTTTATTTTACTACTGGCCAGACTGGCTAGGAGGTGTGGCTGTGTTTAGCTGACTTTGCTCAACTTTGCCCGACATTGCTCTACATTGCTTTACGTTGCTCTACGTTGCTCTGTGTTGCTCTACATTGCTCAACGTTGCACAACTTTGTGCTGGTTAGCGTGGTGCGCAGCTACGCGCAAACATGTTCTGTTTGTGCTAGTTTGCGCGATGCGCAGCTCCACGTAAAGCTATTGCACTAGTTAACGCAGTGCTCAGCTACGAGCAATTACATTTAAATATGCTTAATACTGGTAAACTTTGCTTAGCAGTGCTTCACATTGCTTAAGATACGTTACTCATGCATCCATCAGTATGCATAACCACTTCACCATATATATATATATATATATATATATATATATATATATATATATATATATATATATATATATAAATTCGTTCACTACTACATAGGCCATTTCAATGCTTTTTACAAAAATTTAAATGATAAATGTCAGGAATTATTTTTATATACAGATTTCCAACAGAAAATAGAGGGGGGAGTGGTGGGACTCGAACCGGGAATGCCTCCTCTTTGTGCGAAGGCTCTACCACTAAGCTATCACTATTTCACTTAATTTGCATATAAGTTTCTTATTATCCTCTTCGGTGTCTAAACTGCTAACTGTAGCTAAGCAATGGGCAAACCCGCACAAACACGCGCAAATACGGGCAGCTATATCAGAAATAATAATAAAAAAAATGTTTACATTTTTAATTGTACAGGGGTTTAGAATGTGGGGGAGTGTAGTGTTGGGTATGTACACATTTGAGCGGACTCGCTCATGTAAGTAGACATTTCCCGAGTGTCAGACTTGCAGGGGCGTGGATTTTTGGACTGCTCGGCAGTCCAACATGCCCCCTTCACTCGTGCATGCTCCATGTTAGCCTTAGAGTTGAGGCAGCGTGCCCTCATTAATATGCATGGCGCGCTGCCGTCTTACTCTTAGACTGGCTCTTCCGTGTAAGACTAATCTAGTCTTACATGGAGGATTAGTGAATCCTGGGGAATGTTTTAAGATAGAAAGTACAAAAGAGAATGGCATGTTAAAAATTAACAGAACAAGAAAATAAAGAATTGGAAAATGAGATTTCCATATATGGATTAGATAAGGTACTTGGGCAATTTAATTTACAGTTGGTTTCAGGACCAGATGGAATAGGATAATAATTGTATAAGAATTTTATGGACTTAACAGAAAGAAACACTGCTTAAAAATTATGAATGAGTGGCTAACTGAAGGGTTTATGTATAAATAAAATTAAGAATTGAGATCTATAGTATTGGACAATGCAGGTTATAAGATTTTTATGAAAATAATTCAAAAGAGAATGGAAAATAAAATGAAGCATATTATGACTACAGTATATATAGTTTAAAAAGGAAAGCAATGTCAGGAATTCTTATTAATAGTAAGGGAAATTGTGGACGATATTATAAACAGGACTACTGAAACCAATATTATGATAGGAGATTTAAATAAAGCACTTTATAAAGTGTAACATGAACCTTTGTGGACAATTATGGATGAGTATAACATTAGTGAGAAAATTAAGAATGCATGATGTTCTACATATAATAAAAATTAACATTTTAGTGAATGGATGGTTAACACAGAAACAGATATAAAGAATGGCATACATCAGGCATGTTCTGTGAGTAGCATATTATTTGCACTAGTTATGAATGTATTAGAGATATAAATTTGCATAGGAAAGGTATTACTTATATTAATAATGACAGGATAAAAAATCTAGTTATGCTTACTTATGCAAATGATATTATATTGATTACAAGAAAAACGTCTGGATGAAAGAAGTTATATTCTATGTACATTAATGTTTAAACATAAAAGGCACGACTTTAAATAAAGAAAAAAAAAAGCATGTAGGTTTGGGATTAATGAACCCAATTGTTTGTGCTGTTTCTATGAATTTGTATAAAGTTTTGTTTTGGATAAATAATAAAAATGAAAAGTTAGTAGTAAATTTATTAAAGTATAAACATAATCCTCATTGTGATATGTTAAAAATTTTTCAAAAGAGGAAGAGAATGCTTAAATGAAGAGATGAGATGTTACCAAGAAAAATTTCTTTTTTGGAAAATAAAAAATAATTAAAAACAAGATGGCAGGAAAATGTGGTATAAAATATAATGATATGATATGATATTATGTTAATCCTTGGCTGGAGCTAGCGAATAAAAAAAAGTTAAAAAAATAATAAAAACATGCTATAATAAGCAAGTAGACTGTCAAGATTGTTTATGGAGATTAGTAATTAATAAATTACCAGTAAAATGAAATATGCCGTACAAAAAAATCAGTGAAAGAATCTGTATACATTGTGGTAAAAAAGAAACTACAGAATATGTTTTCTTACAATGTACAAGGGTTGCAAAATTGTGGAAAAATGCATGTGAAGAAAAGTTCTTTGAAAATATAAAGAAGGTAAATTAAATAAATATGGATATGATTGTGTATGGATAATACAGCCATAAAATAAGGAATATGTTAGTAAAATAGATAAAAGATGATCTTACTTTGTGTGGACCAATTTAGAATGAAAGGCTAATGAAATCATGTTTAATGATACATGGAGACTAGCAGTAATTTAAAGCAAAATTAGGCGGTGGTTGTGGAAAAAGGAGTGGGAGGTCAAAAACGGTAATGAAGACAGAAGTTTAACATAATAATGCAAAGTAGAATATTTATGATTGTATGACAATAACAAAAAGGAATGAAAAATTGTACACTGTCTTGATTGTAAATATGTAAGTTTGTAAATGCTGTTTTAAATAAAGAAAGCCTACTCTTTTTAACAAGTGCCAAGAGAATATTTTACATCCAGCTGAGCTACCACCAACTCAGGCAAGTAAGGCTTGTGTATTCAAGGGATAGCATACTCAAGAGTGTACCACTCTACTTACACTGCACTGTAGTATTAGTATTGGAAAAACTACTCCAACTACCTGGTGTGGGAATTGAACCCACTGCTTCCTACACCACAGGTGAGTATGCTTTCTGATGAGCTACTGAGAAATAATTGACTAGTGTCCTTAGTGTCAGTGTGATCTCTGAAAAATATGAAATAAGCTTTGCAGGCACTGTATCATCTCCACGAGTCACATCATAGATAATTTGTCAGTCAGTTTCTGTGTACTCACAATTGCATAAACTTTATCAGTATTGCTGTCAGTACATCCCATGTACTTTAAGAAAATTACACATCTGGCATTTAGCTTTATTGACTTTCATACCATGTGATTTTAGTCTTCTCATCAACTTGATCATTTTTCATGTTTGATCATGTTTGCTAAAGTTACCCGGCATACTTCTGGTGATGATCAAATCCCAAAATATAGCCTCAAGAATCTGTATATCACTAAATGCATTTTAAATGTACACAGTTTGGAACTAACTTCATCAATTCTGATCTGCCAAAACACCTGATTTGTATCATACACTAAAAAGAATCTGTTGTTAGGTAACTCATCAATAGATTTAAACAGATAGTGTTCCATTTTGATTCATTTATTGAAGACTTGTAGATCAATCCAAATTTTGACTTTGACCATTCTTACCACTATTGCCTTTATATAGTCCCATCCATTTGGTTCTTGACTATTACTACTACCAAATCATTTAACTCATGCTCAGTATTTTCCTTAAGCACAGTGAGTTCTCTTTTGGAAAAAAGTTATTTTTTATCACTTCTTTTTGCTGCATTTATGCTGCCATCATGTAAACTGGGCTTTCTGATTCTAAACTATGTAATTTTTTACTTTACTTACATCAATAGAGTTATATTTAATAAGTTTAAAAACCTTGGGTTTTTATGTACCATATGCTAAACAGCTGTCCAAATATTTAATGATTCTGAGTCATCTGATGACACTTTTTGATGATTTTGTAATGGGGAAAACAGTATGTAGTTCAGTACCCCGAGGTATTGAATTGAAGGGAGTCTCATTATGACAGGAGCAGGTACTGATATTCTAGAGGCAGAGCTGCAGTGGGGAAAAGGGGCCAGCTACCCTGAGTGTAAAGTTTTAGGCAGGTACAATTGGCAGATGCCAATTGGTCTTTAGTGCTTCAGTATTACCAGCATTTTACCAACATTCATTTAGATATTTCTTTTTATCAGCTGCTTGCTACAAATATAGCAAGTGGTTTGATGGTTTACTGCAGTTTAAAAGAAAAGTTTTTTTTTTTGTTGTTTTTTTTTTTTTTTTTTTTTTTGCTGTTGTTGCATCACAGCATCACAACTTAAAGTTGAAGAAAGGTACCAGGAGCCAGAATAGCCTGTTACACCGTAAAAATATTTTATAAGATTCTTTATTAAGTCTCATTACCTATTATGAGCATACCCTAAACTTTTCTGAAGACTTGCTGGGGCAGCTAAATCTGGATGATGTTCTCTGGTGACTAAGTTCCATCTGTATGTCAGGCCTGATAATGCCAGTAGGGAGTGGGTGTAGGTTCATAGATTAGTAGTAGGCTAACCACCCAGTGGAGGCCATTTTAAGCCTAGACACTTACTCCATGTGAGAATCAAACCCTGCAGTTTGTGTCTGTAAGGTAAACATCTTAACCATTATGCCAACCTCCCACAGTATAGATAGAACAGCATGGCCAAGAGGTTGTCAAGATGCTGGAACTCCATCTGTAGGGTGAAATGGTTGTTATACCTGCATTCTCCCCATCAGGATTTAACTCTATTTTTGAAAACAGAGCACTGTGAATCATTCCTGCAGGAGTTTGGGGAATGGCTCATGCTGCACTGAGCCATACATGTGCATGGCCCCAGGCTCTGTGTCTGATAAGTGAAACTTGGAGTACAGTTCCATCTCTATAATGATCTCAATACTGCACCAAGAACACTATCTGTATGCTGAAAAAACAAATTCACTCGAGTGATGAATTCCTTGTTTTTCCAGCATACAGAGAGTGTTCTTGGTGTCAGTTTGTTTCTCTCTGTGCCGGTTTTCATTTCAGGATCTCAATACTGAAGGCAGTCTGGCTTCAAACCAGGTACTTCATGCAGCATGCAATCCCACATATAGGTGAAGCTCCTGCCTTCCTAGGAAACCCAGTCAATTCAATGGAAATTTTTCATTCTAGCACTAATCCAGTCAATGTATACACAAACATTATTTACAGTAGGCTGCCATTGAAATGGTTCACACACTCCTAGTTTTCTTCCTAAGCATAATCATTGTAGATCAGTATTTATTACAGTGTTATATCTGTTTTATTATACTGTATGTAAAGCATTATACACATTACTAGGAATGTTATTGTGTTCCATTTATCTCTTGTAACTTTTTATTTGAATATAAACAAATTTTGTTATTTGTTGATTTATTGTCTGATTGCCTTATTCAGTGGCTGATTGATTGTGCCGCAGTTTGTGTTTCCTTATGCGTTGAAATATGTTAAAGACTAAAGAAAATATGCCTGTCCTCTAAAATATGTTATCCCCCTTTTACATCATCAGAATGCCAGACCATATGACTCAGAATCAGGGAGTACCTAGTCACTCCTCAGCATGCAGGAAATGCAAGCACATGTTTATTAAACTTAATAAATATAGTTGCAGTGAATAAACTAAAGAAACAACTATATATATTGTAAAATTAAAAACTCACTAGGTGGCAGTAATAGCAAACAGAAATACGGTTTAATAATTCATAAAAAATCCACAAATAAAAGATAAGAGCTTTAGTCTACAAATGTTAGACTTCTTCAGATAAGTAACAATCATGTGATTGATTTATACTCCCTGTAGGCCACATGATTGTTAAAATTATAAGATCTAAAATTTAAAGAAACATGATATTAAATCTAAGCAAGTGGGGCAATACAAATAATCTTATGTTAACATAAGCGCATAAGTGGTAAATACACATGGTGAAATATAAAATGAAGACTGTATTGTTAAGTCTATGACCATGTCTGCATGTGATACAAAAAATTATTCTGTAAAAGTAAAAGGAACAGTACTATGTATATTGCTGATTATTCCTCAAAGGCTTGCACATTTAGTAAGCTAGTAATGCTTATAATATTGTTTAAGCCAGATGGAGCTGTGGCATTAAAGAAAAGTTGCCACCACAGTTACCTTTGTTCCAAAATAATAGACCAAGGGCCTCCTCTTGGACTGTGCTCCACTTGCTCCAAGATGGAAAAAACAAATTTATGATCATTAAAACCAACCAGGTGTTTTTTTTATTTCATATATATGTTCATAGAGCCTTTGTTTGAGCTTGCCCTCAGTCTTTCCGATGTAAAACACAAGGTGTTGTTTACATAGGGCAATGTATACTACACCCTCTTTATGGCAACTGTACCAGCCCTTTATAATTAGTTTCTTGTTCCTCAGTTGGGTACAATTACTATGCATAATGTATTGGCACTGACTGCTTGCCCCACATTTTGCCACTTTGCCCTTACCTCCATAATTTCGATGACAGATATTGTCAAAGAAATTTTTGAAGCTATGCCCTCATTTATATACAATTTTAGGGCATGCGCCTAACTACAATTTATATTTCATTATGTGTATTTGTCGCTTATGAGCTTAAGTTAACATAAGATTATTTGCATTGCCCCCACTTGCCTAGATTTAATGCCATGTTTCTTTAAATTTTAAATCTTACCTTTTTAACAATCATGTGACCTGCAGGGAGTATAAAAAGATCACATGATTTTTATTATCTAAAGAAGTCTAACATTTGTAGACAAAAGCACTTATCTTTTATTTGTGGATTTTTTGTGGATTATTAAACCATATTTCTGTTTGCAGTTGCTGCCGCCTAGTGACTTTTTAATTTTACAGTTTTAGTTTGTTTGTGGTATTCTTGGTTTGTTGTCAACAACTATATATTCCACAATCAGAAAGCCCACTTTATACGATAAAAGCATAATTAGTGCAAAAAGAAAAGGTAAGCAAACCACCTCCACTGTTATGTAATTGTGGTCTTACCACCACCATTGACTTCAACTATTGTGGAAATGAATGAATGAGTAATAATAAGTTACAAATAATGATAAATAAAAAAGCAAAACACTAAAAAATAAATCAGTATACTATGTGAAAATGATGCATCTGTAGATTTTAGTGAATTATTGAAATATCTTTCATTTGCAATGGGCCATTACATAAGGTAAAAAAAAGTGGACAGCAATTTACTTACTGTATGCTGTTTTGATGCAATTAGTTGTACTTGCTCTTGCTTTTATACTGGTTATCACTGAAAAGAATAAAAAGAGACCATTAGTATGCCATTGTTTTCACAAAACAATATTATAAGTAGCTAAATGCCAAACAATCAAATACAGGAGCAGATAATTAAAGTCTCCTTTGGAATGCTATTATATCTGTTCCTATACACAGCAATAAAATGGATAACTAATTGTAGCAATATACATGGCTTTCAGACAACATAAACAGGGAAAAATTATTTAAACTATAGTCAGCACTGAATTGATTGTTTTTGCAAGCACTCATGAATAGATAATGTCTTGCACTTGGCTATCAAGGAAAATTAAAAAGAAACAGAACAATAACCATATAGCACTGCTTTCAGAAAGTAATATTATAAGTGACTTTAATGTACATTAAACTATTAAGGACACAACAGCAAAACATTAAAGTAATGTCTGCCTTAGAGTAAAGTATTGTGTGCTCCTTCATGCAAAAATAAATGAATGAAGCACTATTTCATTATGTATTCACAGGCTTGAGGTTCACAACAGGGAAGAGAAAAAAACAATCTGCTTTAGAATGATTTTTTCTAAAGTAAATCAGAAATAAATGCATTTGACTTCAGCCATTAGGTAAAATGAAAAACTAACAAAAGCATTTTTTTTATAAAACGGTTAAATGAAAATAAGCATCTCTCCCATGTACAGTGGAAATTGTTTGATGTGCTCTTGGTGTTAAAAGAACCTCACTGTACTATGGCAGTGACAGTAAGCTAACTCCTACTCTTTTTGATTTCACTCTGTTCCATATCCTTCAGTTATGACTAAGTTATGCAATCTTCAGTATTCTCATCCTTCCCCATCTGTCCCTCAGTTAAGCACGCATATTATACAATTCCTCCCCTAAAACGTGCACGCTGATTGGCCAGCCCAACCAGAGTTTAACATAGCGACACAGGTTTAAAAAGCAATGGAGATCTCCGTTGCTTTTTTTAAACTCCTTTAACATAGCGACACAATATGTAAAACAAGGAGATCTTGCATTAAATGGGTTTAACATGGAGATATCCGTTGCTTATTTTAAACAAGACAGTTTTAAAAAAAAGTGATCTCCGTTGCTTTTACTGTTTGCTATGTTAAATGGGTTTAACATGGCGAGCGAGACACAATAAGCAACGGAGATCTCCTTAAACCCATTTAACATAAAAGCAACGGAAATCTTGCGTTTTCTGTTGCTTTTACCCACAGCTCTGATGTACTGCGTAGGCATGCACAGTACATCAGAACTGCCGCAGAATACCAGACAGCTTGCCATTATTTAAGAAAAGTAATTATTTCTTTTCCCACTTCTGGGTGTGGGTAATGCTGGATTTACCCATGGTTGGCTTTGTTTGGTCCCGAGGGCGCGGGTTATGGCTATAATATACCAAGTGCTGTACTACATGTAACCTACAGCATGTGGCCACATCCCAGAATCCACCTCATCAGCTTTCACTAACTATGTTGTAAGGTATCCCTGACATCATTGTCCCTCTTCAACCCAGCAGCTGTCAGTCTCTACAGTATGCCCCCTTGTACCATCTGTGCAACCTCCTTATGAATGGCTCCTATCATACTCACACTCACCTCCTGCTCACCAGATGCTATCATATTCTGATATCGGATGGCAGCAGTTTCTAGTTCAAGCTGTTGGCTGCTGCTTCCCCTCGTGTTTACTTCTCATTTGCAGATACAGAGTGGTCACAGTTGTCTAATGCCTGGCTCTCACAAAATGGCTAGTGGTACTCACTAGCACCCGCAAGATTTGTTATAACTACTTGGTTTCAGCCTGAGTAATAAAACAGAATGACTGCAAACATTTATTCACATTTCACTAAAAACAACAGTATAAACTGTAAACAACCAACCTATGTTTATTTGTAATCAGAAGCAAAGACAACAGGAATCATGTGTAGCTATAATGCAAACAAAAGTGTGTGTGTGTGTGTGTGAGGGGGGGTTATGTGTATGTGCACACATGTTTGGATATGGAGAGAGACAGATGGGAAGAAAGAGACAGAACTTATTTTAATCAGAAGTGGACAACCTCTCTGAGAAACATGTCTAATTTCCTGATTCAACTGATCATAATTCTCCAAATGCTGCCTTCTTTGCAAAATCTAGCAAATGCACCATCAGATTAGAGGATGTTCTGCAGTTCACATCTTCAATGATTCTTCAAGATGAGTAGATTTAACTATATCTAGTAAAGCATGATTAATAAGTACTTCGGTAACACCTTTTATATCACTGCTATGAAGCACTTACAATACAGCTAGATTTTTACTTTCACTTTGTTTTCATTGCCCATAGTAATCAATAACTTCAGTGACTAGAAGTGTTAACAATGAGTGACTAGCTCTCTTCAGAAACATATCCCAAGTTGTTTCCTTGTCATATAATGTGCAGGAACATTAAAAATACAGACAATAACAAGAAAGGACAAAAGAAAATTGTGAAGCTGGGATTACACACATGTTTTTAATATCATAAACAGCTACCACTAGCTGTATTATTATTTATTAATTATTACAAAAGTGCTTATGTTAAACCACTGCATGTGAATGAGCTGTATATTTGATAACATCATCAATGATATTTTAGCCTTTTACTGAACAAAGGCAAGGAGAAAAGCTGATGAAACCATTGTGTAGGCCTTTCTTGAAATGTATTTGAGTATTTACTTAATCTATTTCTTCAAATGAGTGGCTTATGTTACTTTGCCAGCTGTTTGAGTTTCATAGTATTTTTCCATTACAAAATATATTACAACCAGCATGTAAGCATGGAGGGATAAAGCCCTGAGGTCAGCTCAGGACCTTTGTTCGAATAGTGGCTCAGAAATCTGACTGTGCTGACAGGGAGGATGGGTGCACCCATTTTGGGAGGAGAGACCATATCAGACATCCCTCCACTAGTGCTCTGATGCAGGCTGAAACTCAGAGAGGTGATGGTTGGTCTCAGGGGGTGGCAGAACAGAACGGGCATGGCCACCCTATATGCCCAGGGGCAGAGCATGTGCTCAAGCTACTTTTTATTGCCTGCCCAGCCAGATAATGTCATCAGCATGTAGGAGGTGGACTTAGAGCACACAAAAAGTACTGCAAGCTGCAGTATGATGTTGCCTGCCTCATCTTGATTCTCTAGCCTGGCATGCCTTGTGTTGCTCGCCAGATCAGGATAAAACAAGCGAGCATCGTGGGTTCTTGTTCAAGCAGTTTTATTGTATACAAACACATCATAAATGAGGTTAAGTAACTTTAACTTGTAAATAGATTAGCTATCATGCACATGGATGTTAACATTCTGGTTGCACCTTCAAAATGGCACTAAAGCTAACACGTGCTTGCTATTTTTATGCACACACAGATCTTGGAAATGCTTCTTAAAGGTACAACACACCTATTATTCTACACCTTCCTTCCTATTAACCTGTTTGTGTGGAAAGAGGACATTTTGCTCAAGCACTTTTCTGATAGGGTAACCCTCCCAATGTGAAACAGAGGGAACTGCCTAGGAAGAGACGTGCAGATTGGAGTAGGGCTAGGAAGGGACTGAGGTTAGTGGCAGTGGCCAAAAATAACAGACACTCACACACAGACACATACACACAAAAAATAAAAACAGTATTCAACAGCACTGTCATTTGTGAATGTTGTGCATCTTGTTTCAGAAGTATGTCTTCTCTTATTTTTTTTCAAAACAGAATTCTGTGGAGATTTATTTAGTTATTTAACATTTTTTTTTGGTATTTAATTATTTTTCAAAAGACTGCTTGTTTGGATTCCATTATTATCATTTATTTGATTGACTTGTTAGCCAGGTAAATGAACTGGTATTTGGTCCTTAAATGTAATTATAGTTGTAGATATTCTCCTCTGCATCTCCACATTGTAGTACCATATATTTATTTTGCTGAAAGTTTTCGCATTGTAATGCATTAGTTTTTTTACAACCTAGAAGGGGAGCACTACTATTACATGAATATCTTCATATGGCAATTAAAGAATTTTATGTGACAAAAAATATTTTGCATACTTTACTGTAGAAACATATGCTTTCAGATTCAATTATAGTTTGTCGTAATATTCTATACTGAGAATAATTTGCAGTGCAGTTAATTTCACTAATGGTAAACTGTGGTACTTGCCTCTACTACCAATCATTTTTGCTTGTACTGGTGATGGATTATTCTGCATCATTTCTTAATTCATTTTTTTTTTTAACTTTGCATTTAGGTATCATTCTGCACATCTGAGTAATGGCAGTAATTGTAGCAAAAGCTTTCAGTATTGGCATTATAATTAGCTGAATACCAGGACACACAAACTGTAATTCTAGTTCTGAGTAAAGAGATATTAAACTTGTATGTTTTTAAGTCACCAGCATACAAATGTAGTTATTTATTTGTTTGTTTGTTTGTTTGTTTATTGTGAAAGTCCACAGGGTTGAGTAGAGCCCATTTTCAGTGGATGCCTGAGGAGAAAAGGTCCACAATTAAAAATACATTGGTACAATACATTGGGTAGTACATTCACACAATAAGCAGTGATACATAGAGTAGTTAAGCATTCTACTCTGGAGTAAATACAAAGAGTAGATTAAACACTCAGTTGAAAACGTTGCATGTAGTTCAATAACAAGTAGAAGGTAACATTATATTCAAATTCCCAAGTCATAGAACAGTGAGGAATTACAGAAAACATTATAAGATGGCAAATATGAAGACATTACTTATACTGAGATAGCATGTCAAGCAGAGTTCTTTGGTAAGAGTAGATACATTAGTTATAAGAATTATTCTAAAAGTGAGCTGCTGTATAGTGATCTTTCAGTGTGGATGCTTGGTTTGGTAAGTGGTTGTATCAACTGATTTTTTTTTTTTTTTTGCTGCCGTTGGATCCCATAGCTGACCATCAGCTGCCTTCTGTGCCTTCCCTTTTTCACTGGACCTATTGGGCTCTCCTGACTGCCCCCAAAACTAATCCAACCCATGCTCAGGACCACTGAGAAACTCAAGAAATCCCAGCACAGCATAATATTGCTGCCTGGGATTTTTTTCTACTTCAAACCTTGCTCCTCACATGCATATCTTAACATTCCACAGATAGGACAAACAATGCATGTACCATGATAAACTACCCCTCACTTCCACAAGGGGATGATATTAGCAAGCTATCCTGCCCATCCTCAGAGGGCATTTTGCAGGGGTTTGCCCAGCCTCTGCCAGGGAGATCAAGCCATGTTGTGTACCCCACAAATAGACCCCTCCCATTTCATCTTCTACGTCTCCTCCTAGGACATGCATACCCATCCTCCCTACCAGTGCCTCCAACCCCAAAGCTGCTAAATGATCTCAGGTCATCTGCATCATAGTCAGAGCTTTATCCCTCTATGCCACCACTCTGGCTATCATTTTCGCTATAGATGTACATTTACTTGTAGTTTACCAGTATGTCTGCTGCTCCCTGTAAGTCCCAACAAATGAGAAGGTGGAGGTTAAAAATGACCTGCAAAGACAGTCAGCCTAGAAGCTGCCTATGAATGAATGTAAAATGTGAGGTAGTATCAGCATTTTATAACTGCAGACCTGCACAAAGCATCATATTCAGTTCTCCACGGTATGCTGTAGCCAGTTCTCATGGTATTACATGTGAGTATGAGATGGAGTATTAAATAACAATTAATTTGTTAGGCAAAGGTACACACACACACATACACACACACACACACACACACACACACACACACACACACACATACACACACTTTTCTAAGTTGGAGTACAAGTGAAATGTTATAACTGCAGAACTTAACAAAACATATTCAGCTCCAATTGTATGATTTGATTTGGTTGGTTTTTTTTTCTGCTAAAAATCGTCAGTAAAGAAAGTGTTACAGCTATATTTAGAACCATTTTATTACTATATCCTGCTGCTTCATTTTTTACCACCTTGTATCACTAAATGTGAATATAACAAGAAGTAGTTAGTTAGTTAGTTAGTTAGTTAGTTAGTTAGTTAGTTAGTTAGTTAGTTAGTTAGTTTAGACTGATTTGGTAGATCCTTGATGGAGCCCATAGCCCTTATTTAGATGGAGACCTGAAGTGATATTTATATTAACCAGAGGATATTTAAGCAATAACCCATGCCTGGGTGTGGGTAATGCTGGATTTACCCATGGTTGGTGTGGTTTGGTCACGAGGGTCAAGCCTGAGTGGCCAAACAAAGACAACCATGGGTAAATCCAGCATTACCCACACCCAGAATTGGGTTATTGCTATTATACAATGACATTATTTAAGAAAAAAAAAACTTACTTTTCTTAAATAATGGCATTGTATAATGCCTCCGTGCTGCCCTTCCGCAGCTGTCTGGTATTCTGCGGCAGTTCTGATGCACTGCGCATGCATATGCTTACAGAGTACATCAGAGCTGTGGGTGGAAGCATGGAGAAAGCAAGATCTCCATTGCTTTTTAGAAACTGTCTCGCCATGTTAAAGGAGTTTAACATAGCGAGACAACTTTAAAAAAAGCAACGGAGATCTTACTTTCTCCGTTGCTTTTTATTAAAGCTGTCTCGCTATGTTAAACTCCTTTAACATAGTGAGATAGCCTTAAAAAAGCAACATAGAAAGGAAGATCTCCGTTGCTTTTTTTAAAGCTGTCTCGCTATGTTAAACTCCTTTAACATAGCAAGACCATTTCTAAAAAGCAACAGAGATCTTACATTCTCCGTTGCTGTAAAAAAAAAAAAAGACTTATACTAATGGAAAAAGTCCAGGCGACTGGACCTTTTTCCATTAGTATAAGTCTGATTTACAACGTGCATGCTGACCAATCAGTGTGCACGTTTTGGAATATTAATGGGGGGGGTCGTTGTATAATTAACAATTTAACACAAGGGGAAACTCCCTTTCTCTTGTTCACTATTGTCATGTGTGCATTAACATATATCCAGCATTAGGCAGATGTGATATATTTTTTAATTTCTCATTTAAAGATCTCACCTCAGGAAAGCTGCCCCACACTTACTATAAATTAGTGTCAGTATTAGAATATGAAAATAAGTGGCTTGTATAGCAACAGGACCCACATCTTTTTGCAAATGAGGAATCCAGGTGTGTGTGTGTGTGTGTGTGTGTGTGTGTGTGTGTGTGTGTGTGTGTGTGTGTGTGTGTGTATATATATATATATATATATATAAATAATAACTGCTGAGCCAGTTGCTTATGGCATTAAATATAATGACTGTTCTTGCTGTGTTTGTGTTCAATTTTGGATTAATACTTTGGTTATATGACACGACATTTGTATTATATTATAGGAAGGAAGTTGTAAAGTAAGCAAGAATGGAACAGTTCCATTAGATAGCAAGTTATGTACTACGAATAATGGTATATTGTTACTTGTTGTTAGTACCACATTTTCAAACATGACAGAATGCCATTTATAACTGAGTAGCAAAATAGTCTTTATAGCTGATCAGTACAGCAAAAACTGAAGGTATATTTTACAAGTCAGAAAGGTCCTGTCAGTCTGCTTTAATCATGATTAGGAGTAACTGCAATATTCTGTTACAACTCCTATGTAGCTCCTCTCTAACATCCATGAATTTTTAAAACCTAATGACATGAATAATTTTATTTATACTGCACTGCTACATTTCAACTATGACATGTAGTTTTCTTTTTATTACAGTTTTTTATGGCATTGTATAGTGCAAATTATTAAAATCACTACCTCTTAATGGAATTGCTTTCAAACTTGTCATACTGACTTTTAGAGATGCTAGGAGGAAGTAACTAACAGGATCTTGTGATCTGCATTTTTAATTTCCCTTATGATTTCCTCACAGAAAATTCAGACTGAATAAGAAAGATTCTCTACCTTCATTGTGGGTTCGGTAACATCCTGCTTAAAAAACTCTGTACCAAAGGCCACTGTCAGAGCCAGGGATTGATTTAATGCAAGTATCTAGGGAAGAGTATAGTTCCACCAGAGTTACACGCTATACCCCAATGAGGCAACAGGGAACTCATCAATCCTTAGTAGGGCATCTAAAATATTACATGGCAACTATAAGAATCAATCAGAGGAGCTTAGAAAGGATTGGGAAGAGAGATTGGATAAGCAATTCACAAAGAGACAATGGGGGGACATATGTCTCCCAAATATACAACAGTGTAGAAGATTTAGGATCTTTACTTGGAAGTGTTTACATAGGTATTTTTATACCCCAAGTAGACTCATAGGTTCATATGTTCATAGGTAGGTGCTAGGCTATCAGCCCAAGGGCCTACGTAAGCCTAGCCAACAAGGTTCCCTGGGTTACACCACCCAAGAAAGTAATTTTCCTGTGCCACTGTCGAGCTGAGACACAGAAATGATCCCCGGGGTGTATTTCCTATTTCCCATCCACTCATCAAGATTTTTCTTGAAGAGTGCTAATGAAGAACTTTGCTTGACATAGATGGGTAGCCTGTTCCAGAGTATGGGAAGTCTCTGGGACAGTAATCTATTCCTCCAGCATGTCCTGTTTATTGTGGTGACAAGGTTTAGGTCCCTAGAGCATGTAGCTCGGAGGGATTGGGATTTCTTTAGGTGTAGCATGTCCAACAGCTCTGGGTTTGACATAGCTTTATATGTTAGGCAGGGATCACCTCAGAGTAAGCGATATGCTACGGAGTAAAGCTGGAGTTTTTTGAGGTGGTCAGTGGAGGGCATTTGTTTGAAGCCAGTAATCCTCTTTGTGAGGTACTTATGTGGCCTTTCCAGCTGCTGCAGATGTCTTGTGAGGTACATTCAAAAAGGGGCGTTGTGCTCTATAATGGGTCTAATGAGTGTAGACTAGAGGGGAACAATGACCTCTTTTTTCCTGGATGAGAACTCTTTTATGATGAGGTGTGCCACGTAGAAAGACTTCCTGACTACTGTGACGATGTGACTATCAAAGGAGAGACTAATGTCCACATGGGTCCCAAGGTCTCTTATCATACATTCGATGTTAAGTAGATTGCTGCCTATGTGATAGTTCATGGGCACAAAGTTTTTACCAAAGGGGGTGACACTGCACTTTTTGGCATTGAGCTTGAGGCCATGGCTCTGACACCAGGCATCTGTCTAAGTGAGGCCCTTCTGTAGGATGCCCACATCATTTGGGGACTTGACTATGGCTCCTAGTTTGCAGTCATCTGTGAACTTTGTTAGCCAGAGGCCTTCTGTGTAAGCCTGTACTTCAGAGAAGTAGATACCAAACAGGAGAGGTCCCAGGATGGAACCCTGTGGTACTCTACTTATCACTGCTTTGAGGTCAGATTTGGAGTCTGCAACTTGACAGTGTGGGTTCTGTCAGTGAGCCATTTGGCAACCCATCTTGTGATGTAGGGGTTTATACCTAGTTTAGTGAGTTTAGCTATAATTCTGGAATGGGGGATGGTGTCAAAAGCCTTGATGAGGTCAAGATAGGCTGTGTGAACCATCTAACCCTCATCTACGGCTTTGGTGACTGTCTCAAAGAAGTCAATCAGGCTCAGGAGGCATGATCTGCCTTTCACAAACCTGAACTGGGTGGAATTCAAAGTTTGGAAGTTACTAATGTATTTGTTTATGAGTTCCATGATGATACATTCCATGGCCTTGCAGACCAGGCTCATCAGGCTAATAGGTCGATAGTTCCCGGGATCAGTGGTGGCTCCCCCTTTGTGGAGTGGGATAACTGTTGCTGTGTACCATTCAGTGGGCACAAAGCCTGATGTGAGGCTATTATTGAACATGGTGCTTAAGTGGGGAGCCAGTTCATTCTGAAGTTCGTGTAAAACGCAGCCTGGGATGTTGTCCGGTCCCATGGATGCTGTATTTTTGGCTTTAGAGAGTGCAGCTTTTACCTGCATAGTTGTGATTACAGGGACTCTGCATTCTTCCTGTATAGATATGGGCCCTTTAGAGGGTGGGGGGAGTAAAGTTAGCACTGAACCTATCTGCCAGGATGTTGGCAATATCAGTTGGTTCTGTAATTTTCATGCCATTGTGCTGTAACCCAGAGCAGATCTGGTTTTGCCATCAAGATTCTTGACATAGCTATAGAATGCTTTGTGGTTGTCCTTAGAATTAGTGATGATTTTGTTTTCGTAGCTAGCTTTGGAGGATCTAATAAGGGATCTCAGCTTCTTACTGAGACTGACCAGGGAGCTCCTCCACCCATGGGATTTTACTCTCTTTTGCAACAGTTTCTTCCTTCTGTTGTACAGTTAGTTTATGGCAGGGGACCACCAGATTGGCTTCCTTTTTTGGAGGATAGCATCTTGGTTCTGTTTGAGGTAGCATGATCCATGCACTCGTGTAAGTGCTTATAGAGTGCATTTGTGTAGGATTCAGCAGTTGTAACTGTATTGTCCATCTGCATGGGTGTCATGAAGTTTACCACTTCTGCCTTAAGAAGCATGAAGTTGGCTTTGGAGAATTTTTTACTGTGGTTTCCTTAATGGGGGGTGGGAGCAGGATGTGGATATCAAGGGTGATTAGCTTATGGCTGGATCAGACCAACGAGGAGTTGACTTCAGGTGTGGAACACCAGTCACTCATGTTGGTAGTGACTAAATCTAGGATATTGTTGCCCCTGGTGGGGGTGTGGATAAGTTGATCCAGGGCATTGGAGTTTATGAATTCCAGAAGGCATTGAGCTAAGGAGTTGGTACACGAGTAGTTTTCCCAGTTAATGGTGGGGTACTTGAAATCGCCCATTATTAGGGTGTTTGGTTGAACCGTAATATTTTTCAGTACATCAAGAAAAGAGGATTGAGAATCCTGGGGCATGGTGAGGGATCTGTAGCAAGCTACAGTTTGGATTGCAGTTTTGCCCAGAGTTAGTTTCATTTGGATAACCTCGGATGCATTATGCTGAGCAACTAGCCTGGAGGTGTGGATATTCTTAATGAATATGGACACACCTCCACCTTTGGTATTTCGGTCCAGGTTACATGGTCGAAAAGTGTGGCATGAGTTACAACCTGGTAGTGCAGGGGTGCTCTCTGGAGCCTTGAACCAGGTCTCAGCCACTGCACAGATATCGATGTTCTCCATTTTAAGGAGTGCCTCGAGTGAGTTCATTTTGAGATTTAGACTTCTAGCATTGAGTAGTATTACCCTCAGTTTTTGCTTGCCTGTTCCTCTTACGGTGGTGAATTTGTTATTTGAACCTTGCCTAAAAAGGCATTATAGGGGCAGCAAGAGCCTTAGCCAGTATCTGGAATCCCAGGGGCGGCAGGTACAGGCCATCTATGGCAAAGCATCGTGGTCTGTCGACCATGTCATCCCAAGCAGACAGTTACTGGATCCCCTTAGAATGACACCAGAAGCTTAGCCAATTGTTGAAGTCAATCATTTTGTCCTTGTACTGTGGTATCGTTCTGGGCGATGGCAGAATGCTACTCAGGGCTAGGGTCATACATGCCTGAGTTACAAGATCGGAGAGCTCTTCCATGTCTCTTTTCATGTAGTCCAGGGAGGTACATCTCAGGTCATTCACACCAATATGGACAATGACAGAGTTATATTTGTACTTGTTGTGGAGTGACCTGAGTGTGTGGGTTATGTGGTGGATCCTGGCACTCGACAGGCAGCTGACAGTAACTTTCTCCTTGTTTAGCCTGGTGAGTGGGACATCAGTGTGCCTGACTATAGAGTCACCTATGACTAGTGTGTTGGGTGCATTGTTTTGCCTTATTGGCTGTGGTTGAGTGGCACACTGAGTCTGTCGGCTATGTGTCATTTGGGTTGTGTTGGGGGATGGAGGTTGCTTGCATTTCTGCTTTGGAGGTCTCTGTTGCTTAGACAGATTATTATTGAGAGCCTCTGCGAATGTTTTTGTGTTACTATGTGTGGATTTTGGTGGTGTAGATTTAGTGAGACTATGTGATGAGTGTGGTGTGATGCAAATGTTTACCTTCTCCTCATGACTGTCAAGTTCAGTCTTGGTTGGAGAGAGCGTTACCTCCAGTTTGGCTAGATAAGTGCATCTCTCACAGGCTGTAGTGTTAGGTAGTAGGAGGAGAGGGTTGTCTGTGTACATGAGGCAATTTCTACATTGCCACAAGATGCCCAGATTCATCAGATAGACAGAAGAGAACACTGGGAGCTGACCCTTGGACATGCCTGAATAAAAAAAAACATTTTCCTCTAGATAAGTGAGGAAAGTGAGTACAAGAGCTGTTTTCTTCTAGGCAAGTGAGAAAAGTAAGTACAAAAACTGTTTTCCTCTACGTAATGATGCAGGTTGAGTGCTATAGTAATTAGTAGCTTATTTAGTGCTTACAAGTTCTGAACAAGTGCTGAGCACGGATAAGCAAATTTAAGTGCTAAAACTGAGAATCTGTATCTGCACTAGATGAGATACAGGACAGAAACAAGTGCAAATGCAGGCTTTCAAATCAGAAAATTGAGAGATATGGAAGAGATTGCCCAAACGGCCAATAACTACAATTTCTGGGCCGGAACCACTCCTTATGTGGTAGACAGGTTACCTAGTGCTTACCACTCCCACTGATAAGCTAGAAGGCTTCCCTCCAACACAGAAGGGCTTGGGGAGCTGAGAAGCTTACATACAGTCCTGGATACAGCAAGTCTGTATCTCTAACACTAGTTACAGGAAAGGTAGGAAACAGGCTTACAGTTTTTTTTTTTTTACAGTAGCAAAAACAGTAGTAAAAACAATTCACATGCAGTGCAAGCTAGCACACTTGAGTATGTAGCAATATTAGACCAATCACAGTTTAAAAAATGCAATTAAATTAAAAAGGACTAAAAGCAAGTGCAGAAAGATTTTATTAGGCAGAATGTGGTAAAGAGATGGGACTGAGTGAGTGTCTCAGATCAAATCTACAGTGGGGCGGGCAACTGCAAAAACCATCAAATTTAAACTACAAGCCAAAAATAGGGACGATGGTGGGACAAAACAGTTTCAACAGAGATCTAAGCAACAATTAACAGTACAAACTCTAAAACCAAAAAAATATACTCAGCTCTGTATATTTGCAGATAGATTGGAAAGCAGTCTCTCAGAACACAGGTTCCAGCAATTAAATGCAGGCTGTTACTAACCGGTCTAATTTTATGCAAAAACTCCATTCTCCAAAGAATTTTTTCCTTGGGTAGACAGCAAATGTTGGAGTTGTGATGGTAGTGTAATGAGTTTGTAGAGTTTAAAGATCTACTACAGACTACTCTATCAGAGATACTGGATGAGCAAACTGGTGTAACTAAGGAAATTATCTTTTTGAGCTATGATACAGAATCAGAATTATTTGGATACAGCAAGGCCTTGTTGAGTCTAATTATGGTAGTTCCAAAGAAAAAACAATTACTAGAAAATGGAAATCAAAGTCTAAACCAAGTTTACTAGAAGTAGTGAATATACAGTAGTAACAGAGACAATGCAACTGGAATTGGGATCTTTAAAAAATGGAAGAAGCAAACTACATAGGAAAAAATGGGAACTGTGGGAACATTATATGCAGAGGAGAAACAAGGTTTAAAAGATGGCAGGATTTAATGAGCTATGTAATATTTAATTGACAATGACTGGATATATTATAAGTGATGTATAATGTTTGCATCTATAGTTGTCTCAATGGGGTCAATGATGCAGAATGTTTGCAACTAAAATTGTGTTAATGTGGTTTGTTTTTCATTTATATAAATGTAAGATTGCATATGCCATATGTGATAATTTAATAAAGATGTTTTTTGTTTAAAAAAACAGTGAACTTGCCAATCTATAATAAAATTGTAGAAAATTTGCAATGAAATAAGCTGCCAACTCTTATAGATTCTCATCAAGTTGTTACCCAAAACTGCAAACATTAAATCAGACTTGCAGGCACCAAGAACTAACAGTAAGTCTTAACCTAAGTATGTGTCTTTGCCTCCAAGCAACAGAAAAGTGTTACCACCTAAAGTGACTTCTTTTAAAATATCTAGAAAAGGACATAGAGTTAATAACACCACTGAAACTGAAAACTGTTAATAGTAGCAACAATCACGTAAACAAGCTGTGCCTGAATGCATGCCTGTAGAAGAGGATGCTGTTGAACTTTTAACTACTAGGACAGTTAAATCTGATTTTTGACATTGTACTGTCACTAATTTTGTTTAATATAGTATAGTGGTAGAAGGGGACATAATTCCAGGGGTTGTTAGACTTAAGGAACATGATCAAAGTAGTTAGGTGCAGTGTTTGTAAGCAAAAAATAACTTGAAATAGAAAACTAAAGTAATATGTAAGCATGGAGAGAAAAAAGAGCACCCTGTAGCATAAAAAGAAATACATAATGTTTTGTGTAAGGTGAAACATCCAGTAGCTCCAGTGCCTGCCTTAACAAATGATGTGATAATTGGACAATACTTTTCCCACCGTAAAAAACTATGGAATATGCGAGAGAAACAGTATACTCAGATATATTAAAAGAAATGCACTGACCCAGTAATGAAAAAATGGTGTCGATCTGGAAGCATCAAAAGAGCTAAGATGTGGGTCTGAGTGGAAAAGCTAGATAAAGTAGATATTGAGAAAAACTGTAGTTGACCTGATGCTGGGTCTTACTAAAAGACACCAGAATGTAAGATAACAACAGGTCTGTATTAGAGACTGACAGGGAAGCACACACAGTTCAAACTACAGTAACAAAAGTAGACATAGAAAGTGAGGAACAGACAGACAGATGACTCCCACAGTAAAAAAGGATGAAAATGGATCTGAAATTTTCTCCTTACTAAGCATAGGCCAAATCAGAAAAAGAAGTGCGGCTGACTGAGGGTAAAGAAAGTAAGTTAACTGCTGAAGTAGATAAAGGGAAACGACTAGTATCCTTGACATAAGAATGTTATTTTCATAAACTAGTAAAAAGATGAAGAAAGCCAAAAAACCAAAAAAAGGAAAACAGGTAATCCAAAAAAAGCCAAGGATGTCCCAAAGTAAGTAATATCCTGAACGTAGGTTTATTTTTACAAAAGCATACGTTTTCGCTACTGTGAAACAGTAACTTCTTCAAAGAAACTGACAAACATAAGGCGCCAAATATTTAAACCTTCCATGACGCTAGTACGTACCCACTACGTCACATGAATTCACAAGAAGGCCTCCCATACAGTGACGTGTGACATGTACAAAATAAGCAGAAATCATTCAATAATAAACTCTTAATAATTATTAGTATAAAACATTTATAAAACAGTCAAAACTAACAATCTTTATTCAAAGTTGATTGTCTATATAGGTTAAGTATGCAAGGGTTTTTAACTATGATAAAACATAGGTTGCATTCAATGCAAAAAAACAATGCAAAAAAATGCATAAAAGATAAATAAAAAATGCATAAAAATGCATAAAAAACGCATAAAAAAACAGCAGGTAATACGCTGTTTAGACAAGATGACTACCTAAATTAAAATTATATAGCAACTATTATTATTTTCAGCAATGGCACATCTTTAAAAGTTGCATCAAATATAATCTAAACACTATGCTTGTACCAACAGTTATTGAATGCATGAGAACCATTGTCTTCCCTATACAAGAGTGTATCCTCATTGAATAAGTTATGCACTATATAAGTATAAGGTATGCATGTGTAAAAACCTAATTGATACATAAGTGCGTCAAAAATGAATTACATACAAAATATATTAAAATGTATGTATGTACTATATTTGTAATACACATTAAAATCATAATTTAAAGTCATGTATATTGTTTTAACTCAAGGTACTTCTTAGTTTCAGTATACAGGTTATATTACAATTTTCATTTAAACCTGGTACACTGAACGCATCTAAAGTCAGTTGCCATTCTAACTCACGTACTTCCAGTAGTAAAGAAAACGGACCTCCTCTAATGGCAAAAGGGACATGGTCAATAGCTAGAAAATGAAAGCTGTGGCCCGGATTGTTACTAATGTGTTTTGCTAAAGCGTTATCGCTTTTGTTTTTCCTTATGGCATAAATATGTTCATACAGCCTTTCACGTAATTTTCGATCCATTTTTCCTACGTAGAAGGCTGAACAACAGTCACATGTAGCCAAATAAATAATAGACTTAGACTCACAGTTATGTTTATAATTTATATAATATTTTTTGTCCCTGATAGTAAAAGAGTTTGCTGTTTTCAAATAATTACACCATTTACATGTACCACAAGTAAATGTCCCCTTATGTCTTGAAAGATTATCCACATCTTTATTTCTTTCTAGTAACATTTTAAGGTTATTACCTTTCTTGTATACTATCATAGGGTTAAGTCTTAGTTTTTCTGATAGTTGTTGGTTACTCCTAATAAGACACCAATTTTTAAAAACGATTGACCTAATCTGGTCAGAGTTTGTGTTAAAGGTGGTTATAAAGCTGGTGTTAAAATGTCTAGTCGATTCGATACATAAATGGCTCTGATTTTCTGAAATATTTGAAGTTGAGTTATCAATTGTGGTATTAATATTGTCCTCTAGTGTAGCTGGAACTTCTTTACCTAATAATGGGATGTATATTCTATTTTTTCGTTTTAACTCAACTTCTTGGAATATTTCATCAATAAACAGTGGGGGATAGCATCGGTTAATAAACATATCCTTCAATAGATGACATTCTGCATAAAATGCTGTATCCAAGGTACACACCCTTGCAGCTCGAATAAATTGGCCTTTGACTATAGATCGTTTTTGTTTAAATGGGTGTGTACTTGTGTAATGTAGGAAAGAGTTACAATAAGTAATTTTCCTGAATATTGATGAAAAATATAAGCCATTTCTAGTATCCTTGCTTAATTTTTGCTTAAATATTTGGCGCCTTATGTTTGTCAGTTTCTCTGAAGAAGTTACTGTTTCACAGTAGCGAAAACGTATGCTTTTGTAAAAATAAACCTACGTTCAGGATATTACTTACTTTGGGACATCCTTGGCTTTTTTTGGATTACCTGTTTTCCTTTTTTGGTATTTTCGTAAACTGCCTTTTTAAAGGAACAACTTAAATGAAACTATGGGAATGTACTTGCATTATTAGGAGAAGAGGACATGGCTCCACTTTATGACAGCTTACTGAAGAAACCTCCAAAATTCACAAAATATGCCAAACTTCACTTAAAAAAATCTGTTTATTGAAAACTGATTAGCTGTAGCGCTTTTCATTCAGAGAATACACGAACTTCATCAGATAACAGATAATTAACTATACTTAATATTTCCTCAACTAGCATGAATTCAGATGGAGGTGCACCTTTTTCTTTTATAGTATTGTACTAGCCCATAATTATATAATGTTTAAAAATATTTTTTTCCATCAAAAGAGCGGGGTGGTAATGAGTTCACCCTGCGGGTCAAGTTTTGCCAATTTAGTTATGAACTATTGGGAAAAGCACTATATATTTAATAAAGAACATATAAATTCCCAAATTATTTATTACACTCGATATTTGGATGATATATTTATTTTGTTTAAGGGAAATCAAAACCAGGCTGAAGACCTGGTAAAGTATTTGGATGAAAGTACTGACTTCCTTGAATTTACATATAACTTTGAAGAGAAACAAATCCCATTTTTAGAGGAGCTTTTGATTAAAAATAATATTGAGAAGAAGTACAAAACTAGAATTTATAGGAAACCTTCATATTCTAATACCTTCTTGCATTATTCAAGCGCCCACCCTATGTTTCAAAAAAAGTCAGTTGTCAAGGGACTAGTTAGGGCAGCACGAATGATTTCAAGAGAAGATGATTTTTATGATGAATGTAACAATCTAAGAGAGATGTTTCTCAGAAGAGCATATCCAAATACCATCTTGGATAACATAATAGAGGAAGTCTAAGGGAAGAGAAATAGGGGAATTTATACACCAATTGTGAGAAGTAATATAGAATTACAAACTCAAGAAACAATAGTAAATACCTCTAGGGACTCTATGTATGAAATAATGGACTCTACCACAGATGGAATACTTGGGGAAAGAGCCTTACATTTTGAATATAGTCTTACTCTGACCTTTAATTCCGATTTTTACTTTCTCAAAGGTATTATATCTAAAAATTGGAATATTTTGAAGGAGAGTAAAGAATTAATAGAGAAAATAGGGGAAGTACCCAAATTTACAGTAAGAAGAGATAGAAATTTTAAAGAACTTTTGGAGGGCATAAATAAAAACACTAAATAAATAAAATAAAAAATAAAATAAAAAACAATAGTTGTAATAACAACAAAAATAGAAGGGGCATGTATAAATGTGGCTTCTGTTTTACTGTAAGTATATTTTAGTGAATAACTCACTAACTATTAACAACTTTGATTTAAAAAGTAATGGTAGATTCAACTGTAATTCCAAAATGGTGGTATACTTGGCTAAATGTTAGTTGTGCCCATGATTTTACGTGGGGAAAACTATTCGTAGACTAAGAGACAGAATCTACGAACATACTTATAATATAAGTAAAGTCAAGCAAGAAAATGCATTAGCCAAGCATGTGTTGGAACATCTACACATATATTTAAGTTTTGGATTCTCGATCAGGTAACACCTAATATAAGAGGGGGACCTATAGAAATATAATTAGAAAGGCAGAAATTGTTATGGTAGATCAGACTATATGCATATAACTGGCCGGGTCTCAATGATATGTGTTCAATTATGGCTATATTAAAACTTAAAAGCCTCCATAGGTAGCTGTTGTTCATTATGTATTATTATATGTACAATCTTTTAAAATATGAGCAAATGGGATGTAGCTGCTGTTTTACATAAAAAAATATATATATTTTTAAAAAATATATATATTTAAATATATATTAAAGGTATCAATTTAATTGAATATAAATTTAAATAGTTGGTTAAAAAAACTTTTTTAGAATTTTTTGGTTGCTGCTGTTTGGGTTAAACTGTTTTAAATTGTTTTTTAATATCGGTATGGCTGATATAGTTTCAGTGAACTCAATGAATTTAGTAACTATCGTGAAATTTATAACATGAATTTAATATATGAAGTATATCCCTTTAATTTTCCATCAATGTACCAGCTGATTAAGTATGGATACTATTTAAACAGTATCACTTGATTCAATGTTACCTGATAAAGTTCATGTATTCTCTGAACAAAAAGCGCTTCAGCTTATCAGTTTTCAATAAATGGATTGTTTTAATGGAAGTTTGGCATATTTTATGAATTTTGGAAGTTTTCTGTGTTTTGTTTGTTTTAGCTTACTGAAGAAAGTAATGTTGACTTGGTCGATAGGTCTTTAGTTGTCAGGATCCGTGGTGGGGTCAGCCTTGTTGAGGATAACTAGTACAGCTGTTGTCCAGACTTCTGGCACATTTCTAGGGAAGTGGCTATAGTTGAATAGTTTAAGGAAAAGGTCTGTTTGAGGGAGTTAAATACTAACCAGGAAACAGCCCAGTATGTTATCTGGACCAAAAAGCTGTTGATTTTTCATTTTCTAGAATACTTTTAGTATCTATCCAGAGGTGATTAGCATGGGAGTATGGACTGGATACTTTGTACTGGGAAGTCTGAGGATAACAGAGAGGAGAAGCAAGAGATAAGTTTATTGGCAAGGATATTCTCTATTTCCTCCTCATGGTTAGAGTGGGTGATACCATTTGAGACAATACCCAGCAGTGCACCAAACATATTCTTTGCATTTTTTTTATTAATTTACTTTCTGGTCATCAGGTAGGGTTGACTTGTTGATTGACCATTGTCAGCTGTGGCCTGGGCTCATTAAGTAGCAGTACACACATAAAATGGAGAATAAGCATACAAAGAAATGGTACTCATTCCCCATCAGGTTCATACTAAAATACAATGTGCCCTTCTGCATGCCTGTCAAAACACCTAACCTAACTTAAAAAAAACTCAGTGGTTCCTATAAAAAAAAAATCTCAAGTATGAGCTCCTGTATTATCCAGAGCAACAAAAAAGGTCTGGTCTGTCTCCTATACTGCCAAGGATTGCTCTATGCCTGTCCTACAAAGTTATAAATTGCCTAATCCTGTTTGACCTACTACATATCTGTTAGACTGGTAGTAACACAAATGTAAGGTCAAGGGATGTAAATCTATACTGCAAAATAAATAAGACTCATTGGCATGACAGATATTCCTCCCAAAATATAGCTCACCTTTGGAACAAACTTTCACTCTCTGTAAAGCAAAGTACTTCATTCACTATCTTTAAATCTAGCACAGACAAATGGATGGGAAACCTAAAATTTACCCACCTCCCCACATCTGTTATAGACAAGGGGGAGTAATTAATTGGATGCACCAGTGGACTGGTATATTGCCTAGTATAATATATGAACCTATGAGCCTATGCCTATATTCAATATAAAAGACTTACATTACATGTCCTGGGGAATGGTTTTAAGCCACCTGTGAAGAAAATGTACTTAAATTAAATGCAATGGCTGACAAGGGTATGTGGATTGTTGGTATTCATAGTATATATATATATATATATATATATATATATATATATATATAAGTCCGCTTCTAAATCTTGAAAGCTCATAATCTTGAAATTCAAAATACTGAATCCAAAATCTTGAAAGTTCAAAATACTGAAAACTCAAAATACTGAATTTCATAATATTGAAAAAAAGTACAGGATATTAACACTTTACTTCACTATTAGCAGGGGGACAATTCCCGCTGCACCCCCTACACCCCCTGCTACTTAAATATATCAACTTCAAGATCACACTTTACTACACTAAGATGAGTTATGTTGTTGTATAGCAAATTAAAAGGGAACATGACTAAGGTTACAACAGGCAGTCATGAAGCACATAATGATATGTTTACCATTTTCTTCTGTGAAGTGCGATCTCAGAGTTGATATATTTAAGTAGCAGGATATGTGTGTATGTGTGGGGGGGTGCGCAACCCCCCACATAGGGGGTGCAGGGGAGCACAGCCCCCCTGCTTATAGTTGGAGAAGAGTAATATGTCTTGTTATGTAGTTGTGTTGAAATATTGTAAGTGTTGGTGTACTCTGTTTTTTCAATATTATGAAATTCAGTATTTTGAGTTTTCAGTAATTTGAACTTTCAAGATTTTGGACTCAGTATTTTGAATTTCAAGATTATGAGCTTTCAATATTTAGAAGTGGACTTATATATATACATATATATATATATATATATATATATATATATAATAGATTGTGTGTGTGTGTGCGTGTGTGTGTGTGTGTGTGTGTGTGTGTGTGTGTGTGTGTGTGTGTGTGTATATATATATATATATATATATATATATATATATATATATATATATAATCACTAATCATTGATAGATAAATAGACTGGTAGGTAGACAGATCAATCTGTCTGCCTTTCTTTATAAGTCAATCTATCTCTTTGTCTGTCATTTGTTAATTATATGGCTGGACTACCTTTATAAGAGCCTACTTCAGCCATATTATGAGCAAAAGAACAAAAACAAAGCAATGCAAAAACTATACAATAATTTAAATTTAAATGAATTATTTGCTACACAATTACAAATTACCATTCTGAATCTGATAGTCCAATAATTACAGCTGGTCTTGTTACCTGGGAAACAGTATACAGAATGTTATACTTGGCCAGTAGCCAACTACAACAGCATTTACCTGTGAGCCTTTTTGCAAGGTAACATATACATGCTAATGTGAAAATGGAAAACAGAGGAAGGAACTGATAAAATCAGGGATGCCATTCTGAAACTTACTTTCTGAAGCAGAAATATCTTTGAAGCTTTTAAATAGTTTGTAGAGGAGGAGATTGAGCTGACATGGTTGAGAGAAAGGTGACAGGTTGTCACAGAGGAATTGTATGAAATGGCAAAGGCTAGAGTAGCATGTTAATCTGTGTAAAGGAGCATGTAGACAAATGAGCCAAAGAAGAAAGAAAAACATTCCGCAATGGAGAGGTGACCATTTTTTGACAGCCAGACAATAGTGTTCAAGTTAAGAAGGAAGGACAATATATTTGCAGATCTTGCTAATGGACATCTGTATCATAAGTATGCCTGAAGTTAATTTTTTGCTTAATTAAGTTACAATGATATGCATGCTATGGTGGGATAGTGGAATATATGTGGTTGTGGGGGATGAAAGCCAGAAGTGCTACCAGGGCTAAATTGTGACTTTATCCCAACATAATGCATATCCCACACCAGCTTACTATCATTTAAAATAGATCTTTTGTCCTCCTGTTAGAAGTAAGAGTTTAGGAGACTTGGATGGCACAGTAGTGCAGCAGTAGTGTTGTCGCCTCACAGCAAGAGGTTCTCTGATTCAATTCTCAGCTGAGGTGCCTTCTGTGCGGAGTCTGCATGTCCTCCCTACATTTGTGTGAGTTTCCTCTGGGTGCTCTGGTTTCCTCCCATGTTACAAAGATATGCATCTGGAGCATTTCTCCCCGGGCCTCCGCTGAAAATTGGCTCGTTCCAAGTCGGACTTTCCCGGTTAACAAATGTAAAATAAATAAATTGTGTGTAACAAAGTAGCATTATGATTATTACTATTAATAAGATTACAATGCAACAAAAACCCAACTGGATAAAATATTCACCAAAAATGTTATGGTAGCATCCATCTGCAGTTCAGCAGATTCAAATAGTATGCACTTCAGAGTATGCATTCTAACAGGCTTTTATTTTTTTTAATTGCCTAAACCCATCCACAGTTTCTGATTTCTGCACCTATTTTATTCTTTTTATAGGGCATTCTACTTGTATTCCTATCATGTTGTCTATCTTGCCTGCTTGTTCTATTTGGAATTCAAGAAAGTAATCCTCTGTTCAGGTTCAATGGTGCAATATATATTCCAGCTGTCACACAAGAGAGGATTTCAGAGAATGGAAAACCATTCAGAAGTATCCACAGCAAGTTAAAACAGCACAGCATGTCCTCAAGTAAACAAAGCAGAATGACAGAGATTCTTCATGACCAATAAATGACACATTAAAATAGCTTTATGTGTGTAGCGCTCCATTTTATACATAGAGAATTAATATGTAAAAAAAAATTGTGAGCTCAAATAACATCATGCTCTATTTTAGCACAAAAAAAATAATGTTATGCTGCCCCTCCACACACACACACATACAGAGCCTCTTGATTTCCTGTCCTTACTATCTCAGACAATAACAGCGTTATTATTCCTTTTGTAACTAAGAATACACGTTTAGGCCTAACCCTTGACTCTACATTAAGCTTTAAACCCACACTGATAATACCATTAGAAAAGTCCTCTCACAACTAAAACTGTGCTATAGGATATCACATTTACTATCTCCTACGGCCTTCAAAGCATTTTCCAAGAATGTCCTTCTCCGTAAACTATAATACTATCTTCCTGTACTCTCTGTGTGCTCTACTTATAACATTCAAAGACTGCAAGTGACTGCAATAACATTGCCAAATATGCCCTATTGTTAACACCAGCATACACTATTGCAACCATCTTAATGACAGAAATTGGCTACCCATTACTGAAAGGTCCACTTATATTCTGTGGACCTTACTAATATATTTTTTTTAATTATCAAATATCTGAATCTACATTGTAAGTGCAAAATACTGATAAATGTCAACATTTTATTCAAATAGCACACCTCTTGACTCTAGTTATATTTTGTAAACCATAGAGACATGAGATAGATTTCCAGAGTGATACTTTTACAAATATATTAAACACTTACACAGAGTTGACCTCTTAGCCATGGCATTCTTGTATAGCTCATGGGTTTGAAAATCAGACAAGAAAGTAAAAAAAAAAAGTCTACCAAGGTGTGTGAGTTGGGCACCAGGGTAGATGATATAAAACAAAAACACAGCAAGGAAACAAGCAAAATTCTTCTTCTCTTTAACTTTAATTAGGTGAAGCACTTTTCGTTTGCTCAGTTACAAACTTAATCAGATGACGTTTGTAACTGAGCAAACAAAAAGCGCTTCACCTAATTAAAGCAAAAGAGAAGAAGAATTTTGCTCATTTCCTTGCTGTTTTTTTTGTTTTATTCAGTCTGTTATTGTCGGTTTTCATAGGTTCATAGGTTCATAGGTTCATACTAGGCTATCTGCCTGGGGCATTTATAAGCCTAGCCCGATTGTGTTTGGCTTACGCCACCCCTTGATTTGAGTATACTGTGCCCTTTTTAAAGTTTAGTTTACTGTGCCTCTGTCTAATAGTGACACAGAAGTAATCCACGGGACAAACCTACGATCCCGCATCCACTCATCAAGATTCTTCTTGAAGAGAGTCAGTGAGGTGCTCTGCCTAATATGAATTGGAATTCTATTCAGGCTGAAGGGGAACCTCTGGGTTATGAATCTGTACATGTCAGCATATTCTATTTATTTCTGTGTGCACTGAGGGTTCAAGTCCCACTCACGGCGGCGTGGCTCCTAAGGAATTTAGATTTACTGAGGTGGAGCATGTCCATTAATTCTGGGTTGGACATAAGCTTTATATGTCAGGCATAGATAAACCTCCGAAGTAGGCGGTATGCAACTGGGAAGTAGAGCTGCAGTTTTTAACCGGAGCAGCATATGGCATCTGTTTGGAGTCCCTTGATCACTCCTGGTGAAGGTACTTTTGGGGTCTTTCCTAATTGCTGCAGGTGTCGGGGAAGGTACATCCCAAAGGGTCATTGTATTCTATGATGGGCCTGATGAGGGATGAATAAAGGGAACGCGATTACCTCTCTTGATCTAGATGTGAATCCTTTCATGATGATGAGAATTGGGCTATGTAGAAGGTCTTTCTAACCACTTTGGCAATGTGGTTGTCAAAGGGAGAGATTGCTATCAACTTGGGTCCCCAGATCCCTAATTACTTTCTCTGTACTTAATGGAGTTTACCACCTATGTGGTAATTTGGCTTTAGACATTGTTTTTGCCAAAGGGGTATGACTATACACTTTTTGGCATTTGGCGCTTTAGTCCATGGCTCTGGCACAGTTATCCAAGTCTCTCGCGAGACCTTTTTGAAGGAATGTTTTGGTGTCAGCTGAAGAGTCGAATTATAGTGCCCAGTTTGCAGTCATCTGCTTGAACTTGGTGAGCCATAGTCCTCCGCGTTGGCCTATACCTCAGAAAAGTAAATACCGGGTGAGAGGTCCCAGGACAGAACCTTGTGGGATGCCACTTGTGACGGTTTTAGGAGTCTGACATGACTCCTTGGCAACTCCTGACTCTGTGTGTGTTCTGTCTTCCCAGAGCCAGTTTGCTAGGCCATCTTGCTGACATAGGGTTTGTATTTAGGCTGGATAAGCTTATCTATGATTCCCGAGTGGGGTATTGTGTCCAAATGCCTTTGCAAGGAGTCCAGAATAGGCTGTGGCCGGACTACCTTCCCTTCATCTATGGCCTTGTTGACTGTTTCAAAGAATTGGAAGCCAGGTTCAAAAAGGCAGGATCTGCCCTTGATGAAGCCAGATTAGGGTAGGATCTAGTCTGCTGTAGGTCCCCAATGTGTCTTTGTTTATGATTTTCCACTTGATGGTCCTCTCCAAAGCCTTTGCAGACTAGGCTAGTCAGGCTTATGGTGGAAGATAGTTTCCAGGGTCCGTGAGGCGCCACCTTTGTGGAGTGGGACCACTGTTGCTGCTACGCCATGGCTAACTTTGGAGCCTGTACATATCCTGCCAGTGAGGCTGGGGTGTGCAGCAGTTTTACTTGAGGGATTAGTTCTTCTTGGGTTCATGGCAGGGCGCATAACCTGGGACACCATCCTGCGGTGCACTTGGAAGCAGTGACCTTTTGCTTTTGAGAGAGCCCTTCACCTGAGGCATCAGAGATGTTTGGGAGAGCTGCACTCTTTGCGAGATGGGATCACTTGCTCTTTTGGGGGTTTTGCACTGAACCTGTCTGCAGGATATTGTGGCGATGTCTGTGGGTCAGTGTATTTTGTCGTTAGAATCCAACTCAGGGTAAGTCTGGGAGTTGCATTTCCAGGTTCCTAACACCAACTGAAAAAGCCTTATGATTGTCTTTAGTGTCCTGTGCAATTTTCTCTCAGAAGCTGGCCTTGGAGGGATTTTTATGAGGGATCGTAATTTTTGCTAGTACTAGTCAGAGATGCCTTCCACTTTTAGGGATTTTGCTCTATCATGTAGTAGCTTCCTCATCTGTTGTACAGTTTATTTATGGCTGGGGTCCACCAGACTGGATGCACCTGCTGCTGGATGATTGGGTCTTGATTTTGTTTGGGATAGCATGAATCCATACATTCCTGGAGATGTCCATAAGAATCTTTATATAGGATTTGCAGTTTGGGCCATAGTTTCCCACTGGCCTAGGGCCTTGAAGGATTCCACTTGGTTTTGAGGAAGTGTGAAGTTCTAAGCTTTTGAGACATTTTTCACAGTGGTTCTGGGCTGGGGGTGGGGTCAGGATGTGGATATCAGTGAAAGTGAATTTATGGTCTGGTCTTACAATGGGGATATACTTCTGGTATGGGCATAGAGTCCCCATGTTGGTAATGATCAGGTCTAGTATGTTTTCCCCTCTTGTGGGGTGGTGACTAGTTGTTCCATAGCATTTGAGTTTATAAATTCCAGGAACCTTTGGGCTGGGTGCTGCTGGGGCCGAGTAGTACTCCCAGTCTATGTTTGGGTAGTTGAAGTCGCCAATATATGGGTGTTTGGAGAGAGATCTTCATGTTCTCAATGTTTTTCAGGAAAAGCCGAGTGGGATTCCTGACTTTGTGAGAGGAGTGGTCATGGAGGGATGCTATAAACTGAAAAGCAGTCTTGCCACTGTCAGTTGCACATGGATGGTCTACGATGCCGTGCAATGCCACTAACCTGGAGGTGTGGATATCCTTGATAAATATGGAAACTCCCCCTCCTTTTGTGGTTGGGTCCAGGGTTTTGGGGCGAAAAACATGATATGGTCATAACCTGGTAGTGCTGGGGTGCTCCTCTGGGCCAGCGAACCAGGTTTCTGTCACTGCACAAATATATACGATGTTCTCCATTACTGAGGAGGCTTGAGTGCGTGCATCTTGAGTTAAGACTTCTGGTGTTTAGCAGCATTACCACCCTTAGTTTCTTGTTCCTTGTGCTGTCTATGGAGGTGGGTTTGACTTTTGAGCCTTGCCTAGGCACTATGGGGGTGGCAAGAGCCTTTGCCAATATCCAAAGCCAGGGTGACAGGTGCAAGCCGTCCCTAGCGAAGCAACATGGCTTGTCAGAGCGTATGTCCCCAGGCTGACGGGCACTGGATCCCCTTTGGGCAGCACCAAAATTTTAGCCAATTGTTAAAATCGATAATTTTGTCTTTATACTGTGGCATCATTCTAGATGAGGTAGACCGCTGCTCAAGGTCAGGGTCATACCGTGCGTGGGCTACACATGATCAGAAGGCTCCTCTATGTCTCTTTTCATGTAGTCAAGGGAGTGCGTCTCAGGTCATTCACTCTGGCATGTACAATGGCTGGAGTCATTTGTATTTGCTTTGGAGTGACCTGAGTGCTAACGTTATGTGGCGGATCTGGCCGACAGGCAGCTCACTGTGACCTTCTCTTTGTTATTCAGCCTGGTGGCCCGGGGGCGTCAAGTGTGTGCGACAAATAGGAGTCACCTATTACAAGGGGAATAGTTTGTAGAGGAGGAGATTGAGCTGATGTGGTTGAGAGAAGGGTGACAGGTTGTCACCGAGGAATTGTACGAAATGGCAAAGGCTAGAGTAGCATGTTAGTCTGTGTAAAGGAGCATGTAGACAAATGAGCCAAAGAAGAAAGAAAAACATTCCACAATGGAGAGGTGACCATTTTTTGACAGCCAGACAATAGTGTTCAAGTTAAAAAGGAAGGACAATATATTTACAGGTCTTGCTCATGGACATCTGTACCATAAGTATGCCTGAAGTTATTTTTTTGCTTAATTAAGTTACAATGATATGCATGCTATGGTAGGATAGTGGAATATATGCGGTTGTGGGGGATGAAAGCCAGCAGTGCTACCTGGGCTAAATTGTGACTTTATCCCACCATAATGCATATCTCACACCAGCTTACTATTATTTAAAATAGATCTTTTGCCCTCCTGTTAGAAGTAAGAGTTTAGGAGACTTGGATGGCACAGTAGTGCAGCAGTAGTGTTGTCGCCTCACAACAAGAGGTTCTCTGATTCAATTCTCAGCTGGGGTGCCTTCTGTGCGGAGTCTGCATGTCCTCCCTGCATTTGTGTGAGTTTCCTCTGGGTGCTCTGGTTTCCTCCCATGTTACAAAGATATGCATCTGGAGCATTTCTCCTGGCCTCCATGAAAATTGGCTCGTTCCAAGTCGGACTTTCCCGGTTAACAAATGTAAAATAAATAAATTGTGTGTAACAAAGTAGCATTATGATTATTGCTATTAATAAGATTACAATGCAACAAAAACCCAACTGGATAAAATATTCACCAAAAATGTTATGGTAGCATCCATCTGCAGTTCAGCAGATTCAAATAGTATGCACTTCAGAATAATCATTCTAACAGGCTTTTATTTTTTTTTAATTGCCTAAACCCATCTACAGGTTCTGTTTTCTGCACCTATTTTATTCTTTTAACATGGCATCCTACTTGTATTCCTATCATGTTGTGTATCTTGCCTGCTTGTTCTATTTGGAATTCAAGAAAGTAATCCTCTGTTCAGATTCAATGGTGCAATATTTATTTCAGCTGTCACACAAGAGAGGATTTCAGAGAATGGAAAACCATTCAGAAGTATCCACAGCAAGTTAAAACAGCCCAGCATGTCCGCCAGTAAACAAAGCAGAATGACAGAGATTCTTCACGACCACTAAATTACACATTAAAATAGCTTTGTGTGTGTAGCGCTCCATTTTATACATAGAGAATTAATATGTAAAAAAAAATGTTGTGAGCTCAAATAACATCATGCTTTATTTCAGCACAAAAAAAATAATGTTATGCTGCCCCTCCACACACACACACATACAGAGCCTCTTGATTTCCTGTCCTTACTATCTCAGACAATAACAGCGTTATTATTCCTTTTGTAACTAAGAATACACGTTTAGGCCTAACCCTTGACACTACATTAAGCTTTAAACCCACACTGATAATACCATTAGAAAGTCCTCTCACAACTAAAACTGTGCTATAGGATATCACATTTATTATCTCCTACGGCCTTCAAAGCATTTTCCAAGAATGTCCTTCTCCCTAAACTATAATACTGTCTTCCTGTACTCTCTTTAAGTTCTACTTATAACATTCAAAGACTGCAAGTGACTGCAATAACATTGCCAAATTTGCCCTACTTGTTGAAACCAGCATACACTACTGCAACCATCTTAATGACATAAATTGGCTACCTATTACTGAAAGGTCCACTTATATTCTATGCACCTTACTAATATATTTTTTTTTAATTATGAAATATCTGAATCTACATTATAAGTGAAAATACTGATAAACGTCAACATTTTATCCAAATAGCACACCTCTTGACTCTAGTTATATTTTGTAAACCATAGAGACATGAGATAGATTTCCAGAGTGATACTTTCACAGATATATTAAACACTTACACAGAGTTTACTTCTTAGCCATGGCATTCTTGTATAGCTCATGGGTTTGAAAATCAGACGAGACAGCAAAAAAAAAAGTCTGCCAAGGTGTGTGAGTTGGGCATCAGGGTAGATGATATAAAACAAAAAAACAGCAAGGAAACGAGCAAAATTCTTCTTCTCTTTAACTTTAATTAGGTGAAGCACTTTTCGTTTGCTCAGTTACAAACTACATCAGACGATGTTTGTAACTGCGCAAACAAAAAGCGCTTCACCTAATTAAAGTAAAAGGGAAGAAGAATTTTGTTCATTTCCTAGCTGTTTTTTTGTTTTATTCAGTCTGTTATTGTCAATTTTTTTGGATCGGGGTAGATGATCTCTGTTAACAGAAGGGGAAGACACTCACTGGTTTGAGAGCCTCTGAGTAAGGCTGTTTGTCTTTTGCCACTAACGGGCTTTTTGGAGCTCATCTGCCTCAAAAGTCATCGCTTACATAACAGTGATCACTATGACAGGCAGCTAACACTGAGAATTTGCACTCCTATTTAACAACAGCAATAAGTGGTTGTTTATTCTTATTTATTCTCATTGAGGGATAATGTCATAATAAAAATAATTTAGTAGCACTCAACAAATAAAATTAAAATAGGAGTGTTTGTAGGGAGCGGTTTTGGTCCTAACTTGCTGGTATGGCATTTCACAGGTTAGTTGCTTCCACTTTAAAAAAAAGTGTTTATCCACGTACATATATAAAAGCAACACTCTACTTTGCTAGGTTTTAGTTTGACAGGCTTTCTGCTCTCTCTCTCTCTCTCTCTATATATATATATATATATGTATGTATATATATATATATATATATATATATATATATATATATATACATATATATATAGATATATAGATATGCATACATATATATGTATATATATATATATATATATATATATATATATATATGTCTACTTTGAAACATCTAAAACCCATAAAATCGAATTTCATAACATTGAGATCAGAACATCTAAAACCCAAAACATCTAAAACCCACAAATCACAAGGAAATAACATCCCCTCCACATATGACAGCACCAAACTACCAAACATACTTTTTACTATGTTTATGCAGGGGGGAAAGCCCCCCTGCACCCCCCATGTGGGAGCTCTGCCCCCACACCCTCCGTAAATTAAATATAACAGCTCCAAGATCACACTACAGTGGGAAAAACTTAATTTCCTAACCCCACTGTATCAAGCCCCCCTGCAGAAATGTAATAAAAAGTGTGTTTGGTAGTTTGGTGTCATTATATGTCGTTATATCTGGAGGGGATGTTATTTTCATGTGATTTGTACTGTTAGATTTTATGAAATTCAATGTTATGAAATTAGATGTTACGGGTTTTAGATGTTTTGAAGGGGACCCATATAATATATAGCTATAGTCCGAATTTATTAAAACTTTATTTTCTTTCAGGATTTCACCATGGCATCATTGCACAATTGGAAACAAAGATGGAGCCATATATATAAAATTAAAAAACAAAAAGTAAAGGGCTCCTTCCACTAAAAGTTCTGCCATAAAAAATCCAAATAATAAATCCAAAAGTAAGGCAAGTACTACCACTCTGTGTATGAAGCAACTTCACTTTATTAAAACAATGAAAGCAGTATCATAAGTGCTTTCGGGTAAATCCCTGCATCAGATGATAAAACACTAGTAAAAACATAGCATCTAATATAGTACAACACAACTAATGAAAATCAATAGTTTACCCTCCTTTTTGCTAGAGCTGGTTTTAAAGGGAAAACATCCTTTAATCCTGGGGCTTTGTCATCTCCTAGTCTAAGAATCCATTGCATCTTTTTGTATTCAGTTTCATTATACAAGTCACCCATTCTTTGACTTCTGTTTACAACACAAATAACCATAAAGGCAAATACATGATCACTATGCAATTCTATATCCTTGTACAGTGCATTGTATTCTTTTTGTAACCTTATATCTGATAGATGCGTAAACATTCTATCTTTAAGTCTGCAATTTGATTTTCCTACATAATATGCAGTACACTGTTGACAGTTCGCAATATAGACAACATTTTGCGTGTTACAGTCAACATACATATTCAAAACATAATTCTTGTTGGTCCTGGGGTGTATAAAACAGTTTCCTTGTAAAATGTGCTTACAGGCTTTACAATGTAGGCATGGATAAGTTCCCATCTTCTTAATGCCTGAATTTTTAAAATGCATACGTTCTTGACACAAAATATCTTTCAGATTTTTATTTCTTTTAAAAATAAATCTAGGTTGTGTCCCTGCAATTCCAGTTATATTCTCATCTGTTAAAAGAATTCTCCAGTTGTCTCTAATTATATTACATATACACCTATATCATTACTGTATGTTAAACTTATTTTCAAACATTCATTAGCTTTTTGAACCTGTGCATCTACCTTATCAGGCCATTTTTACCTCTATGTAACCATGGTTTTACACTTTGTTTTCTATAGAGACTGCTGTTGTCCATTTCCTTTTTCAATAGATTTTTGCTATAGCCTTGTGCTTGAAAATGGTTCTTTAAAGAGTCCAATTCCTGTATAAAGGAGTTTTTATTCATACAAAGTCTAGATATTCTACAGACTTGTCCCTTGACTATGTGTTGGAATACATGTCTAGGGTGCATGCTATCATATCTAAGCATGCTGTTGGTCCAACAAGGCTTCCTATATAGTGAGGTCTCTACCTCCCCATTTTCTTTCTTAATACTAACATCCAGGTATTCAATAACAGAACTGGAATAATTCAATGAAAATCTGAAGAAGCTGGTAGTGGACTCTAGATACTTAACAAAGGATGTTAATTCTGATGTGGTGCCCTCCCCCCACAAAAAGAAAACATTGTCCACAAATCTATTGTAAAAGAAAAGTTTGTCTTTCCAATCATGCGTTGCCTCAAATATCACCATATCTTCCCAGTATGCTAGGACTAGGTTAGCATATGTGTTCGCACAAGGTGTACCCATAGCTATACCTTGTCTCTGGGAATAATATTTTGTTTGACAAAGAAAAACATTGTTCTGTAATACTAGTCTTAATAAGGAACATAACCATATATTTTCATCTATATGTATATTCACCTTTTTGTTCAGTATTTCTTCTATGGCAGTAATACCATATTGATTTTCTATGACAGTGAACCCATTCTTTACATCTAGGGTGACAAACATATAGGAAATATCACTGTTCTCTTGTAAATAAACACCCAATGATTCCAAAAATATAGCAGCATCTTTCAAAATTCTAGGTAAGGTTTGTAACATTGGTCTAAGAATACATTCTAACCAGATAGAAATATTTTCTGTTACCCAACCCCTACCCGATACTATAGGTCTCATGGGTGGTGTTTTAGGATCCTTATGAATTTTTGGTAAGGCTTTAAAAACTGGGATAGTAGGATGTTGTATATATAAAAATGTCAGCAGCTCATGGTCTATCAAACCAGTTTTTTCCATGTTAAATAAAGATTTGTGCACTTTTTGTATATAAGAATTCACCATTAGTGGTGACAGCTGAAGAAAAGTCAGTCTATCAGCTAGCAACAGATCTGTGTGTTATAAAACTCTTTACTAAGTACAACAACAGCACCACCCTTATCAGCAGATTTTATAACTATGTTGGTATTATTCTTTAGCTCTTGCAGTGCATTTCTATGTGGTTGGTCTAAGCTGAAATACATAGATCTATGTGTATTCTGTAGATACTGTTCAATTTCATGTTCACATGATTTAACAAACAACAACAGTGTAGAATTTAAAGTAGGTGAAAAAGTGCTGACAAAGCCCCAGGATTAAATGATGTTTTCCCTTTAAAACCAGCTCTAGCAAAAAGGAGGGTAAACTATTGATTTTCATTGGTTGTGTTGTACTATATTAGATACTATGTTTTTACTAGTGTTTTATCATCTTTTGCAGGGATTTACCCGAAAGCGCTTATGATACTGCTTTTATTGTTTTAATAAAGTGAAGTTGCTTCATACACAGAGTGGTAGTACTTGCCTTACTTTTGGATGTATATATCTAAAGTTGCCGGGCTGTTGTTTGAAGAGTTTTCAACAGAAGGGAGCAAGACAGCTATGGAAACCATTTAGTCAACCTCAGGACAGCAGGGCAAATTAATGAAACAGCCAGTGTAGAAGAAGGTACCACTCTGAAAGGAATGAGAAGAAACAAAAGCACCAGTTCAGGACCTCAGGGAAAATCTTCAGCAAATTAAGACAGGTATGACGAAGACAGTAAGACCTGTTAGTCAAGGGGAAGACATATGGAGGACATTGATGAATATTTAGAATCATTCACTGAAGCACTTAACAAGGAAGATAAGATTAGTTTAGGTAAGATAGTAATCAGGAACAGCAACGTTCCAGATAATCAAAGGCTTATAGATTCAAACAATATCCCATCTTTTCCTTTATTGCTGGCAGTGACAAATGATCTCAGGAGTTTTACAGCAACTCCAGAGGTTAGTAACATTAACAAAATCCCTAGTAACTACATTCATGAAAACACAAAACAGGGCTGAACTATAATGGCTCACATAATATTGACAGTAAAAGAAAATATCTGGAAGGGTGATTTCATAGGCATTTTTCATTTAATTGTTGCAGATGGCATACAGAGGATCACAGACACTGAATTAAAAGGGCCCAAAAAATTCTAGAAGCTTTGGTAGGTTTGGGCAGATGGCAAACAAAAAAAATTAAAAGTAAAGTCTTGGAATAACTTGGTAGCAAGTTTCATACATTACATGGCACTACTGATTGAGAAGCAACCTTCTATGGCCATGCCTTTACTAGGTTACTTCCTCATAGCAAGAGAGGCTCATGTGATAAAAGAAGGAATGGCTTGGTACCAGTATGATCAAAAATATAGGAAACACAAGGTGAAGGACAGTCAGTTAAAATGAGAAACCAGACACATGGGCACCTTTAAGTCATACCGCAGGATTCAATAAAATCCATGTAGGCTTCAATAAAATCCATGTAGGCAGAGGCAGATCACAGTAACATGGATATTGAATCCATGTAGGCAGCAGTGTAGTGTCCCGTGGATGTGGATTGTCCAGGGAAGTCCTGGATAGATGTTATGTACAGGATAATGTACAGGATAATGTACATACCTGTAATGTACCCTGGTAGTCTAGAAATATGTTTGCTTGTAATTTTTTTAATGCATGTTTATGCAGCACAAAGTGCAGCAATGCTGAACTGCACTCAGACATGCACAGGTGACATTTGCCAGATGTCTAAAAATAGAAACCAGACGCAATCAATGATGTGTTGTTAATGATGTGTTGTTGTTTACTGTGTTTTAATATTATGAATGGCCATTTGGCCAGCGCAGTGCTTAGCAATGCTAACAGGTAGCTTAGTAGTATATGTAAAGAATAGCTAGATTTTATGCTGTCCATGTAACTGAATAGGTAGAGTCACAACCTAGAGTGCAGCAAGTCCCAGGTTTGAGTCCCCAGCAGTCATATATTTTTTATACAATTATTGCTGTGGAAATGTGTCAGATGACCTAAAGAGCAGTTTAATGTAAACAATATTTGTTACATTTGAAAAACCTGCATGGTGCTAACCACTGCTTAAAGAAGGTTAACAGCCACACCTGTCTGCGCATTGCTAAGCTTTGCTAAAACACAGTTATGTGAGTTTGCGTGATGCTAAGTGGGTTTGCTTGATGCTAAGCATGAATGTTGCAGTATGATGTGCAAGGGCAGGAAAACAGCCTATATTAAGGGCACTAGGCAGGAATTCTGCAGCGTTTGTTGGAGTCTCATTAAACTTTCAGTATGCTTGGTGGTGTTGGTAAGGGAGAGTACTTTCGGGTACTGAGGTGGGGTGTGCAGAAGTCCAGAGTGCTTGTTGGACTCCTGGTCCAAAAGTACAAACCCTGGCTGTTGCAGGGTGATTACCAGGGTTCAGAATGTAAAACTGAAGCCTGGGATAGGTTGGCCAGGGAACTTACCAATGTTACTGGTATCTCCCACACTGGTGACCAGTATTGTCACCACTATGATGACCTGATGCAAAATAAGAGGGAAATCTTGAACACCTGGGTCCAAGAGGCTAGGGCTGGGCATGCCCCACAGATATGTAAGTATATTTCTCACTACTTTACTAAAATATAAGTTGACTCTGTGTAAAACTGGTATGCATAATGGTGTGCTTCTCTTCCAACAGCTGCAGCTGAATGGACTCGCAACATCCAGCTTCATGCCAGGCGTCTGGCCAGGATATGCCGTGAGTCTGGTACATATATTTTCTGATAACTATAGTGCAATAATCAATAAACAATACCAATAACAATAAACAACAAGGTGTAAAGTAGGATTGTGGTTTGATAACTAATGTGTTGTAGTAAGTAGAGTAGTGCTGTATTCATTGCATGCCTGTTCTAATGTTGCTGAATTCAGTGGTAAAACTGAAATACACAACCCACAGTATGGTTCAGGGCTGTCTGCAGCCCACTTTCACTCACATAATGCTCTCAATTTCCCACACACCAGGAATGAGGTATATGGGTAAGGTAGCCCACATTCGGGGCAGCTATCATGTGTGTACCTCACAGATTCTAATGAGCAATAACAATAAAGTGTAAAACAGGATTGTGGTTTCATAACATTATGTTGAAATAAGTCCTGTAGTGAAACAGGACCCGGTCAAGTATCACAAAATTTATTCCAAACACAAACAATCACAAAGACGTCGGTTAAGCGCTTTCATCTGTAAATTACAGACTTCATCAGAACACCATATCTGTGTACTACTGACAATTTTAAAAACTTTATGGCGCCAAAATGAACTACTGAAAGTTCGCATTTAAAGTGACAAAAAGATTCCCTTTCACATAACTGTGCTTTATGATTACCCCCCCAGCTGATATATATATTTGATCAATAATTGCAAATTTGAACATGTGTGTGTCACCATATTTGTTTATATACGTAAACAAGGCATTTTTTGTATCTTTGACTTTTATTTTATATAGGTGTTAATAAATACGTCTTTTCAGTTGTCTCTCTGTTTTCCCTATATAAAATACAGTACATGTGCTACAGCTAAATAGACAATGTTATTACTGTTACAATTTCCTTTTCTAAACCGTACATATGTCTTATTAATATCATCCAGTTTTATTCCTACATCTTCAATCTACAATTGATTATATTAATAAAGTTCAGACTATATTAATTGAATCTGGGAATTATGAAGTTGTCTCCCGTAATGAAATAAATATAGGTTACCATAAAATTGATTTAGCTTTAGATGAATATTTAGTTGATAATAGGATAACAGTTGATACATATAATTTTTTGAAAAATGATAATCCTACACTGGCGACAATAGTATGCATCCCTAAAGTACATAAAAATATTAATAACCCATCGTTCAGAACTATTATTTCTGGTAGTAAAGCTAAGACTTTTAACATAAGTGTAGTTATTGATGAATGGGTAAACACATTTATCAATATATTTCTCATATAGTAAAGGACTTGTGGATGTTTTTATCCAAGTTAACAAGTAACAAATGGAAAAATAATTTGATATTTGTCACTATTGATGTGATTGATTTATTCTCGTGCATCCCCAGAGAACAGGGTTTAGAATTTTTTTGTGATAGTTTGAGGAAATATTCCCGTTTAAGCTGGGACCGTATTAATTTAATTGTGGATATGATGAGTCTTGTGTTAGAACACAATTATATTTATTTCGAAGGTGAGCATTATAAGCAAACTCAAGGAGTGGCTATGGGTGCATCATGTGCCCCCATATTCGCTAATTTAGTAATGCTTGAATGGGAGAATCAATATTTATTCAATAGAGACTATTTTAAACATATCATATATTACACACAAAAAGATTTTTAGATGATATGTTTTATTATGGGATATAGAGAGAGAGAGGGAGAGAGAGAGTCCAAATTTATTAAAACTTTATCTTCTTTCAGGATTTCACCATGGCATCATTGCACAACTGGAAACAAAGATGGAGCCATATATCTAAAGTTAAAAAACAAAAAGTAAAGGACTTCTTCCACTAAAAGTACTGCCAAAAAAATCCAAATAATAAATCCACAAGTAAGGCAAGTACTACCACTCTGTGTATGAAGCAACTTCACTTTATTAAAACAATAAAAGCAGTATCATAAGCACTTTCGGGTAAATCCCTTCATCAGATGATAAAACACTAGTAAAACATAGTATCTATTATAGTACAACACAACCAATGAAAATCAATAATTTACCCTCCTTTTTGCTAGAGCTGGTTTTAAAGGGACAACATCATTTAATCCTGGGGCTTTGTCAGCTCCCAGTCTAAGAATCCATTGCATCTTTTTGTATTCAGTTTCATTATACAAGTCGCCCATTCTTTGACGTCTGTTTACAACACATATAACCATAAAGACAAATACATGATCACTATGCAATTCTATATGCTTGTACAGTGCATTGTGTTCTTTTCTTAACCTTATATCTGATAGATGCGTAAAAATTCTATCTTTAAGTCTGCAATTTGTTTTTCCTACATAATATGCAGTACACTGTTGACAGTTACAATCAACATAGATATTCAAAAGATAATTCATGTTGGTCCTGGGGTGTATAAAACAGTTTCCTTGTAAAATGTGCTTACAGGCTTTGCAATATAAGCATGGATAAGTTCCCTTCTTCTTAATGCCTGAATTTTTAAAATGCATAGGTTCGTGACACAAAATATCTTTCACATTTTTATTTCTTTTAAAAATAAATCTAGGTTGTGTCCCTACAATTCTAGTTATATTCTCATCTGTTAAAAGAATTCTCCAGTTGTCTCTAATTATGTTACATATACCACCTATATAATTACTGTATGTTAAACTTATTTTCAAACCTTCATTAGCTTTTTGAACCTGTGCATCTTCCTTATTAAGCCATTTTTACCTCTGTGTAACCATGGTTTTACACTTTGTTTTAGAGACTGCTGTTGTCCATTTCCTTTTTCAATAGATTTTTGCTATAGCCTTGTGCTTGAAAATGGTTCTTTAAAGAGTCCAATTCCTGTATAAAGGAGTTTTTATTCATACAAAGTCTAGATATTCTACAGACTTGTCCCTTGCCTAAGCGTTGGAATACATGTCTAGGGTGCATGCTATCATATCGAAGCCATGCTGTTGTTTTAGCAAGGCTTCCTATATAGTGAGGTCTCTACCCCCCCATTTTCTTTCTTAATAATACTAACATCCAGGTATTCAATAACTGAACTGCAATAATTCAATGAAAATCTGAAGAAGCTGGTAGTAGACTCTAGATACTTAACAAAGGATGTTAATTCTGATGTGGTGCCCTCCCCCCACAAAAAGAAAACATTGTCCACAAATCTATTGTAAAAGAAAAGTTTGTCTTTCCAATCATCTGCTGCCTCAAATATCACCAGATCTTCCCAGTATGCTAGGACTAGGTTAGCATATGTATTCGCACAAGGCATACCCATAGCTATACCTTGTCTCTGGGAATAACATTGTTCTGTAATACTAGTCTTAATAACGAACATAACCGTATATTTTCATCTATATGAATATTCACCTTTTTGTTCAGTATTTCTTCTATGGCAGTAATACCATATTGATTTTCTATGATGAAGGCAGATAAAGGCGCTGGTGTCGTCTTATATAATACAATTGATTATATTAATAAAGTTCAGACTATATTAATTGAATCTGGGAATTATGAAGTTGTCTCCCGTAATGAAATAAATATAGGTTACCATAAAATTGATTTAGCTTTAGATGAATATTTAGTTGATAATAGGATAACAGTTGATACATATAATTTTTTGAAAAATGATAATCCTACACTGGCGACAATAGTATGTATCCCTAAAGTACATAAAAATATTAATAACCCATCTTTCAGACCTATTATTTCTGGTAGTAAAGCTAAGACTTTTAACATAGGTGTAGTTATTGATGAATGGGTAAAACACATTTATCAATATATTTCTCATATAGTAAAGGACTCATGGATGTTTTTATCCAAGTTAACAAGTAACAAATGGAAAAATAATTTGATATTTGTCACTATTGATGTGATTGATTTATTCTCGTGCATCCCCAGAGAACAGGGTTTAGAATTTTTTTGTGATAGTTTGAGGAAATATTCCCGTTTAAGCTGGGACCATATTAATTTTAATTGTGGATATGATGAGTCTTGTGTTAGAACACAATTATATTTATTTCGAAGGTGAGCATTATAAGCAAACTCAAGGAGTGGTTATGGGTGCATCATGTGCCCCCATATTCGCTAATTTAGTAATGCTTGAATGGGAGAATCAATATTTATTCAATAGTGACTATTTTAAACATATCATATATTACACAAGATTTTTAGATGATATGTTTTTATTATGGGATGGGCCTATTGAGATACTTATGGAATTTTTTGAATATATAAATACCACTAGTTACTTTCTGAAGTTTACATATAATTTTAGTCGTGATGGTATATCATACTTGGATACCTATGTGAGCCACACTAATTCTGGTTTTCAGTCAGAAATATTCAGAAAGGAAACATTTTTGAATGGCTACCTTGACTACACTAGTAATCATCCTACACATATTCTTAAGAATATATATAAGGGCCAATGCATACGTGTGGCTAGAATGACCTCTGACTATAATAAAATGAAAGATGAAATAAATAATATTCGAACTATGTTTATTAACAGAGGGTATCCTCTAGCCATATTAGATGACATATCAGCTTATGTTATTAATGAATGGGGTAAAAAATTTTAACCTATTCTTGGTAAAGAGAATGTTATTATGTCAAGTACTATAAATAATGTACAAAAAGAATATAACAGAGTTTGTGTTCTTACATATTCCCCATTCGTATCTGATATTAAGAACATTATAAAGATGCATTGGAATATATTGGTAACGGATGATGAATTATTAAATGTCATTGGTAGGAACCCTAATTTTGTGTTTAAAATAGGTATGAATATTAAGAATTTATTAAACACATACAATTACAATAATAAGGTAACAAATATTCATACTAAAAAATGTGGGCAGTGTAAGCAATGTTTTGCCATTAATGAAGATGTAGGAATAAAATTGGATGATATTAATAAGACATGTACGGTTTAGAAAGGGAAATTGTAACAGTAATAACATTGTCTATTTAGCTAAGTGTAGCACATGTACCGTATTTTATACAGGGAAAACAGAGAGACAACTGAAAAGACGTATTTATGAACACCTATATAAAATAAAAGTCAAAGATACAAAAAAATGCCTTGTTTAGGCATATAAACAAATATGGTGACACACACATGTTCAAATTTGCAATTATTGATCAAGTATATATATCAGCTAGGGGGAGTAATCATAAAGCACAGTTATGTAAAAGGGAATATTTTTGGCAAATTGTAACCAATGCCACAAAATTTCCTGGTATTAATGATTTTATTTCTATTAAACCAGTATTACAACTTTTATAACTTTTTTAGCTGAGACCATCTTAATGTAACATATGTTTTTAATTTTTAGTTTTTAATTTTTCTGATTATTTTTAATCATTCATGTATATATTTATTTATTCTTATATATGAGGTTTTAATAGTATTTATATGTTGTATGTGCATAATTTATGTACTGTCACTTTAAATGCGAACTTTCAGTAGTTCATTTTGGCGCCATAACGTTTTTAAAATTGTCAGTAGTACACAGATATGGTGTTCTGATGAAGTATGTAATTTACAGATGAAAGCGCTTAACCGATGTCTTTGTGATTGTTTGTGGTTGGAATAAATTTTGTGATACTTGACCGGGTCCTGTTTCACTCGTGTTGTCTTACATAGCGGAGACAGTAGTTTGTCTCAATTGCTTTTTCTTTCTGTAGTCATTTTGGCTTTCTTGGTTTACGTTAAGTCCTGTAGTGCTTTATTCATTGCATGTCTATTCTAATGCTGTTGCAGTCAACTGTAAAACTGAAATAAATAAAGGATGCAAAAGTAATTGCCTAGTAAATGTATTGCACAACCCACAGTATCGTCTAGGACTGTCTGCAGCCCACTTTCACTAACATAATGCTCTCTATTCCTCCCACTCCAAGAATGAGGTATATGGGTAAGGTAGCACACGTTCTGAGCAGATATCATGTGTGTACTTCACAGATTCTAAGAAGCAATAACAATAAAGTGTAAAGCAGGACTGTGGTTTCATAAGATTATGCTGAAATAAGTCTAGTAGTGCTGTATTCATGCTTGTCTGTTCTAATGTCACTGCAGTCAATTGCTATATAATGTGCACATGTTCCCTGCAGTCACAGCTTTGGGGTTCTACTCCCATGCCTGCCAACTAAGACATGATGGCTGTGTAGTCTACGTAATGTACACAAACATACCTGTAATGTAATGACAACTACCCAGTCTGTCTGGTCCCTGATTAGCAGATAAATGATTATCTGGAATGCATTCTATGTGCAAATCCATTTACATAAGATCTTGGTAGTCATGTACATGCACATTATGTGAAATAGTTCTGTGTAGTTGTGTACCTGCGTTTGAGAGGTATTGAGTCACTGTAGTCACAACTGACACTGCACACCTGTAGAAGAATGTATTAGCAGTCTGTGTATTAATATAATCTGGGAATTCACTAATGGTATGTTTTTTCTCTCTCTCCCCACCCTTTATCTTCTTTAATTTATTAATGTAATTTATTATTATTTAATATTAACATATTCTGTTAAACTAACTGTTTTGTTACCATTATGGGTTATTTTATTTTGGTTTGCTGTTAACATACTTAACTATTATGTTACATAATGTTGTGTTCTACATAATATACCTAAATATGTATTTGGATTAATCAATATTATGTTCCATTATGTTAATACTAACATTGGTTTGGTTATTACTAACCTTAACTTATCTCTATATCTAATTTACTACATTACAAGGGAGCCCAGTTCCCACAGATCCACCAACCTTGCCTCCTCCAGCTGTGGCAGCTCAGCCCAGAATGTCTGGGATGCAGCCTGGTGGTGCCCTCTCAACTGCCTCTGCACTGCCTGTGGTAGTTCCACCTCTCAGGATGGGGCTCGTCTCCCCTCTGTAAATGGTGTTGGAGGGGGTGTTATGACCAGTGATAAACTGCCAGGTTTGGTGTGCAATATTGTGTACTGTGGTTTTGGACATTGCCTGCACTGGTTGAAGAGCATGCTGGCCACCCTGGTGGGACAGGCTCACCCCAGAGCGCAGCCTCCAGCACCGCCACCCCTGGGGCAGTGAAGGAGCAGTGCTGACATTACCAAAGGTGGGGACTTGAGTTACGCTGCTACCTTGTGGAGGTATTGAGACTGGGATTCCACAACATCCTCCCTATCCAAGGTGTTCACCCCCCTCTTGTGTCACTCACCACCCCTGCCTGTGGTCTTGTCTGTTTGCAAAAGCTTCTTGACCTTCCCTGCTTACCTCCCCCACATGTACCTATGTCCCTTCCCCAATATTTCACTTTCAACTTAAAAAAAAGAAATGGGTACCTGTCCCAAAATATATATATGTGTGTGTGTGTATATATATATATATATATATATATATATATATATATATATATATATATATATATATATATATATATATATATATATATATATATATATACCATCCCATATATTGCTCTCCGTTTCACACATCTGTCCAGTAGACACACATAATCTGGTCCAGTTGGCTTGACAGCACAGTTATGTTGTCCTCACCCCTCTATCTGGGGGTGACAGTACAAATTTATCTACAAATTCTGTCAAAATGTACAGTTGTTGCTGTACAAGAAATGGATAGCTATGGTTCTTCCCTACACCCTTCCTTCACATACCTACCTGCCTTTCTCTGTGTTATTCCCCCCTTCTTACATCCCATTTCACCACTGTCCTATCTCTATTTTTTTTCTTTTCTTTAAAGATTTTTTTGTGCAACGCTGCACAGCACCACTAAGCTCAGCTAAATGGAGCTATATAGATATATGTGTTTTAAGTGATAATAAACGCATACAAAATAAACACTGGTCCCCTATTTTGAACCTGAGACCATTGCACCTGCAGACCAATGCATTAACCTTCCATGTCAGACAGCTGTTAATTAAAACAGGTGGTTTAAAACAAAACATATTAATTGCAAGTTACCATAATTAAGCATGTGTAAGCACAGCTGCGCATTGCACTGTCATGCAAACTTGCAGAAAAAATAATGGAAAAACTGGGAGTGTAATTTCCAGTCTGGTACAGGAGTACACCACTAGAAAACCACACAAATGCTAATGGATGTAACTGAGGTCTCTAATAACAGGTAAATGGGCACTTTTAATGGCAACATGTACAAGTACACCTGCTGCAGCATTAATGGCAAACTGCATGTTCAACTGGGACTCTGGTGGACAAATACATCCATATAAAGCTAGGCACATAATAATGGATATAATGGAGGTATGTCACAGACTGTATGTGTGCACTTATACCATCAAAAATACATATGCTATAACAGGACTCAGTAGCTCAGTCTGTTAAATGCTGTGCAAACAGTAACGTTTGCCACACATAGTCCTGGGTTCAAATCCAGTGGTGTGTAGCATTTAAATTATATTATTGTGGTGCCGTCAATGAATGACAGAGTCATGCTCTCTTTATCCACTCAATGCATTTCAAATGAAATGAATGCTTATCACTGATGGAAGTCACAGCCCTGCAGATAGGAACACAATTGACATATCCATATAGTAACTCTATAAGTGCATAAAGTGTCACATCATGCATTAATATGCATTCACAGAGGATTTTAACTTAGGTAATGTAAATGAGACCCACTAATATCAGAGGAGCACAACACAATTATTTCATAATGATACATGTTATCACAGCTGCACAACTAACATACACATATGGAGGTCCTGCTAGTAACAAGGACTGCAAGCTTGCACATTTCACAGGACTACCATAATGTAACACATGGCCTGGCAGTTGCCCAAATAATTGACATAATGGTATAATTACCCCTTATGTTGCTAAAGGACACAACAAATATGTTGCCTAGTATCCTGTTAGTGATACCATTGCCTAACATACTTACTTTAAATACAAGCCTTAATTTGCAGTGAAATAGGTACCCTTATTATGGCCCTGCCTCTACAACAAGGCTGACTCAGCTCCCACAGTTACTCTTACAGCTTCTTGTCCTCCAAAGAGGTCACACTCTCTGCCTATGCCTATTGCATTCAGCATCAGCTGCAGCCTATAGCACACATATCTGTATGTAAAAGTAGCTGCTACAGACATACCCTCTTTGATGATGTAGTATCCTAATCCCAAGAATTTCCAGCACAACATATCAGAAAGAGCTTCTAATGTACATGAAGGCCTTATATCTTGTTCAGTGGTTGCAAGTCATTGGCCAATTATACTGTAAATCAGCTGTGTTGGCTGCATTTAGCAGTTCAGAACCATTGATTGGTTAAGAGCCAATCACCTGGTAATGAGAACCATGTTAAAAAGTCAAACAGCTGGCTAGGGGAACCAGTCTGTATGAGACTTTCTTCAGACAGTAACCACATTGCCAAACACTTTATATATATGCACATATCTACAGAGGATTATTGTACTCTATTAAAGGTGTCAGTGTACAGATGCATTTACATAGGTGTCAGGTGTTTGCTCTTTGGGGGGGGGGGTTACTGCAGTTTGAATCTCATGCTCAGATTGTGACCAACATATCAGTTAACAAAGTGACTACTGTAAATATGAGATATATGGACATATTACCCTCTTATAGTGCAACATGGTATTTACATTATCTCTCCCTCAACTCTCCACAGGCCCCTCAGGAATCGGACAAGGCTGTGGTCCTGCTCCTGGTAAGCACAGCACTGTTTTGTTACAGTGGTAGATTTACTGCAATGTATTTCCTAAAATGTCATCCCAGGCCTGATGGCTGGATTGCTGTACTGCCAACTTGATTGCCAACTGCACAGATATTTTCTGACTGTACACACTTGAGAGTCATACCTATGCCTCTTAGGGGTGACAACACTGATAGATGTGACAGTATTATCAGGGCATTACAGATTGCCATATGTGTCAACTGTGCAACGTCTTCACAAATGTCAACAGTGTACCTCATTGTTGCTGATGAGACTGCAATGTAAAGAGCTTTTATTTACAAGTAACTACAGGTGTTTGTGGGAAAAGTAATGTCCTCATGGGCTACTATATGAGGTTGGTGGTTAAACAGAGCTGTAATAGTGAAAACAATGCATACAGCTTTACATATACATAGTACTGTAGATCATGATAGTGCAGGCATTAATGTACTGTTTTTCCCTTTTTTAACACAGGTGACCAGGGGGTTGGTCTCTGTCCTACACAACCTGATGTCATTGTCTCTTCAGACTCAGATGATGATGATGGCCAAAGTGAGGCAAAGATGGGGTTTTCAGGGTCTGAATCTGTCCCAGAGGTTAACATCCCTCTTCTGCCCTCATTATCACTGCACACTACCTCCACCACATTGGTGATACCCTGGATTGGTTCACTGATGCAGTGGAAAGAAGGTGGTCTGAGACAGATCACAGAATACCTGTCTTGGAACATACATTTGTCTGTGATGGAACATCTGGTTGGAGTCGAGTGTCAGACCTGTGGATGTAGGTCAGAAACTACATCTGCTGAGAGTCCACGTGGCTATGCTCAGTCACACTCCCGTAGTGGCAGTACATCCCGCGTTCCAGAGGGGAGTGTGCTGTCCACACCAAGATGTGGCAGGCCATGGGTCATGGTCCTGGGCATTCCCATGGAAGACATGGTCCCAGCAGACATCATTCACAGTCAGGTACTAGCAAACTTCTGACCTTGGGCATGACGGTGCTAGTGCTTCACCTGGCAGAGTCAGTTCCCATGTTTGGGAGCAGAGGCGGTGAACTGTCAGCTCTACCATGCATGGTTCACAGCTGTCCAACATACACACTTGTAGGGCAAGCACTGAGCTTGACTATGTTCATGCACACACTCACACACCACCATCAAAATTCAGGTCACCTATAGACATATACAGCACATTGCCATGACCCATCTTGCCTGCTTTCCTTCCTGACTCACACACATGCTTTCAATCTATTGGGTCAGTCTAGGCCTCCTGCACCCCCTACACAACACCCTGTGCAATTGATGATACCTGTGCCACATCCCTGTCATCCTCGTCATTGATGCAAGAAATTAAGCTATGTGTCTGATGCACAGGCTGACTATATAAATTATTATGCAATTGTGTAATGCAGTGTTGCTTTGCCAAACCACCTGTACTGGTCATGGACAGATACTGTATGCTAACATTTGTAATGAGTAAGCCAGATAATTTTGTGTACCTTATGTTGTATGATGTTGTAATGGCTGCATACTTACACAATGAAAGATGTGTCATGGACCTGTTTATGGTTCAGTTTCAGGAGTCTGTAGGGGACACCTATGGATACACAGAGGCAATAAACCCATAGACTTTACAGCACAGGATGGAACGTCAGCACAGAAGACATATGTCTCCAACAAGGTTCAGCAATATAGATGCATGGCTCCATAGGGTCGGTCATATGTGTATAACAGGCTAACCAGGACAATGGCATCATGCAGCCTACTCATACATCCCTCATCTATGACACAGTCTGATACCCTTGATAAGTTTCACCAAGGTTTCTGGACCTTACACATCTACATGTTGTGGTGATGGGGATGACCCATCTACAAATTTCCTGTGTCCATTACAGACATTTGTCCTACACCAGTTATGATTGTCTTGTTCTGCATCCCATAGTGTAAATTGCACATGATGTGCATAACAGCAGATGTGTGCTTCACATACATGGGAGCCTCTTACATATAGGGTTTAGTGTCTGTGTTACATACCTGCCTCTCCACTATGTACTATTTATACCACAGAGATGGTGCAGGTGTGTAAAACAGGTAATACATGTGTTAGTTCTGTCTTGGATAAGCAAGAGGTACACATTGGGATCTGACACCTCCCTCTATGGCAGCCATACACATCCCCTGCAAAACATGTAGCAGACAGACTACACATGTACGCTCTTGACATGGACTGTATCGAACATGTTATCTGCAATGTTTATTGGTTTACCACGGAACCTGTGTGGCTGCTACAGTTGTATGATATGCCTGTGTAGTGGCATAGCAAAGGTGCCATTGCACTCGATAAGTGTGATGAGTGCCAAATAAGGTATGAGAATGACAGTCTGGGATTTACATGCCATACCTTTCTGTATATGTTGTACAAAACTGAATGGATCCCCACATCTTACTGACCAGTGAAAGTCAAAAGCTACATTACTCGTTTTCCATAAGTCCATGGGTATTGTTCAACTGTGTGCGATGTGCGGACTCTATTATATTTTCCAGGGGTGGATGAGTTCCAAATTGTGCAGTTCTTGGCATTTACTATTTGTTAGTGACTCTGACAACAACTGAATATGTGTCTCAGGCCATCCAGGAAAACAGCTCCTAATATACAATCACCTGCTAACATAGTCAGTCAGAGATCAATGACAGTGTCCGTGACTGCAGAGAAGGGAATGGCTATGAGGGGTACTCTATTAATGATGTCTGAGGGAAGGTCACTGTTGACTTGCATCATTGTAGTATAGGTCTACCTAATGCTATCTTCCTAGATTATGACTATCAGAACCTTGGCTATCTTCCAGCTGACATACCACTCTGTAAATAATCTACGCAGTTTCCAGCAAGGCCTGCTCAGCTAATATTGTCAAACACCTTGTCAGGCCATGGTAGGTGAAGTGAGTCATATTCCCATCATCCACTGCATACTGTAAAACTCAATGAAGTCCACCAATTATGACAGCTAGGCATGATCTGCCCTGGAACAAAACAAACTGTGTTTGGTCCAGTGCCAGTAGGTGTACAACATTGTTACTGATCGTATCCATGCTAACTCCTTTCATGGCTATAGATATCAAATGACTTTGAGATCGGTGAACACTGCTTGGCACTGCATGCTAGTTGTCCTCTGTGCAACTATGTATTGCAGCTACTTTCATCATGTTCCAAGAAAAGAGTCATCCAAGGTGTCTGTACAGAGCACAGACAAACAATGGAGGAAAGCGTAATATGTATATGATGTGAAGGTAAGGTGGGAGGTATTACACAGGTATTCTACAGTTGGACTCTACTCCATTAAACAACCAGTTTGTTGTGTGTTTGCTTTATAGGCATTGATTGCTTGCAAGGGAAACATAATGTCAGCAAAAGTTGAACAAGTCCTCTGTGCATGCATGGCCATCCACATCTTCACTGCAAGGTGTACCTACAAACACTGTGTTTCAGGCTGTCAACCCCAAGGATGTGGCAGCATAACCCTAATTTTGCAGGACTTGCACAGTGTCACATTTGTAGGTATGGTATTGTGACCATGCCTAATGACAAGATTATGGTCAATCCAAGGTCCACGTGACTGGCAAAGCATTGTATGGCACACTGTCAGGTGCTGTTACCTTTGGGGACCGACATACAAGTGACGTGTTACATTTCACCATCTGTCATGACACTGCCTAACGATGGCATGCTGTGACATACACACAAGCATGACTGTATTGTTAATGACACTATCAATGACTGCTGATGACATGTGGAAAGTGTACCCACCCCTCTACTCTTATGCCACACAAACACAATGTGTGACAAATGTGACTGTACTTCAATCCTTGATTGCATGGTGTCTCACACAGTAGTCAGTACATATGACAATGAGTATTTTGCCAACATGCACAGCTCAGCTCATGCAATATCCACACCCACAACACACACACACAGCTGCATGTGTGCATCTCCTTACCAGACACATTCCCAAACAACAGACACCTCCAAAATTCCTACCTCTGTAGAGCACAGTACACATAATAGTGCATGCACCACTGGTCTTACCAGTCACACACTGGAGGTACATCATAAAAGCAGACCTATTATTCATACTTGAGTTCATCTTGAGACACACTGATGTCCATGTCACCAGGTTACATATGGGAAACGTTACAGTTAGCTGTATGTGGGTTGACATGATACTCCATACCACACATTGGTGCAACTCAAGGAATATTAGATAACATAATGATAACATCATAGTTTCTGCAGGTGTGTATGACTAGGGACATACATCACCAAACTGTATGCAGACACATGACTGAGCTTACACACTCTATGTCTCTTCTGGGTATGCCCATAGCTTTCAGCTGCATTTGACCCTCACCTAGAATGATGGCTCAATACACACAGAACATGAGGGACTTCAATAATTGCCTTAGTGCGTTGTGTCATTGTAAGGGGATCCACTACATGTCTGCCTGGGATGATTTGCTCAACAGACGTCAATGCTTTGCCAGAGATGGTCTTCATCTCTCACCCCTGGGATTTTGAGCACTGGCCAAGGTTGCTGACACCCCCACAGTGCAACTAATAGGCACTATTTAGAGGGTAACTTTTCCAATGAGAATGCCATCTTCATACAACATCACAGTTATGCTGCTACATGCTGAGAACGGCAACACTAAATACCACTCTGTGGAAGGTGTCCCCACCCTGGAATATGTATACATTTGTGCAGTCAAAGACACCTGGTTTATGGCTGTGGGTACATGTCCTTCCACATGTTCAGACCGCAAACTGATAGTGTGCAAGGAATGCAGGTGGTGTATACATATTCATTAAGGATAGATACACATTCAGATTTAGTGAAATATTATGTGTTCCCGGGGACACTGCAGGTGCTATTCACTGCTGAAAAAGCATGCAATCAAGCCATCACCAGCTACAGGAGCAGCTCCATGAATCCAGACACTTATTGTGCTTATTTGCATGTACATGTGTCTATCAAGATATATCAGTACACCATGGTTTGGGGGTGACATTAAGTAACCACCAACAGTGTTGGCTAGTTATGCTGAAGCTCACTTGCCCAAAGGTTACTCCATGTCCTTAACTACAATATCCTGGACCAGTGGCATGACACCCCCCACAAGGGGAGGCAATGTAGTGCTTCATGTATATCCCAATATGGGTGACCACTGCTGCCCACCACTGTAAGGTCTTCCCCGGTGAGATCTGAACACAGATCACTCTCAATAAAACTATCAGACCTAACCCCCCCTTGCAGACAATACAGATATATACATCAACAAAGCAATGTATTACCCCCTATGGGATGGTTTACATAGAGTGACTGCACCTCCCCCCTCAGATGGGATGGGCAAGTATGCAGAACTCTACATCCATGCTGCATAGACTCAGCTGTATCTGACAGGAGGAACACAAACTCCTCAAGCCACAGCAAACCTGTGTTTTGGATAACTGCCATTAGGAGGCTGTACAATAAATGATGGGCATTGCTGTGTGACAGTTGTGGTGTGTTTGCCTCTAAAATGGAGGTGCAACCGCCTCAGCTAAAACAAGCAAATAGTGTGTGTGTGACATTGTGTACAAACAGTATGTGACAAAATTAGCCTCCCCCACAAAGCAGAACCATAATGCACAGTGTAGTTACATGTGTAACCTCAGAGCACAGGCCCAGATTGTCGTTGAACTTATACATAATGATGCCACATATAGTGTGTCTGTACTCATAGCTAACCTGCTGCTCCACAGGTTCTGCATCAACTTCACTCCCCTGTCCCCACCACATGTGCAATATGACATTCCTACAACCTGTCCCATACCTTCCATATCTACAGAGCAGGTTGTAACTCTCCTCTCAATGGTGTATACACAGCATCTATTGGACATACTAACATCCCAGTCTGCATCCTACATGGGATCCACCAGGGATTACTAACACCATCGGGAACTCCTTACAATCATACCATAACCACTGGCTGCATCCCAGCTGACTGGACAATGGCAACTGTTATTCCCCTACACAGAGGTGGTGCTTCCACCAACCACTGGAACTATAGAAATATTTGTCTGAGTAGCCATATCTGTATCCCCATGGGGCAAATCATCATGGATCTGATCAGCAAACATATCTGTGATCTACAAACAGTTGACTGTATACAGTTTGAATGTCTGACAGAGAGATCATGGCTGTTAAATGTGGTGGACATGTCCGAGGCAGTCACCAATGACCTGGGTGAAGGGACATCAAGGCATACTACCCCCTGGATGTAGCCAAGCTGTGTGACTCTATCTCCTACTCAGGTATCATTGACAACAGCATCCACATAGGCATCCATGGAAATATCATTATAGGGGTCACTAACTGGCTCATTTATGGCACACATACTCAGAATAGGGAAATCCACCTGCAATAGCTGATCTGTAGGCAGTGATGTTCAACGGGGCTCAGTCCTGGGTCCTGTACTGCTTGGGATCCATTTCACCACAATACAAGTGAATACTGACTGTCTGTGGCTGACAATGTTTCTGATTTTGCACACTGTGAACGGTCATAGACTGTGTGAGTTATGTCAATATCCTACAAGAGGGTATTGATAAACAAATGCTTGTTGACATACTACTGGCCATAAACCCCATGCAAATATATATGTAGTATAATTTCCATCAGTAACACCTACGTTCCTGTTAGTAGCACATCAGTCGCAACATGTGATGTACATACCCAGAGGTGATAGATCTGGGCACACAGGCCTGACCACACAGGTTTACACCTAATGTACATGAGATCACCATGTCTTGCCAGTGGTAAGACAGGAATCATATGTCATAACTGAGGGCACAGTCATTTGAAACTGGCATACTTATAACCTCCATGTACTCTCCCTCAGTATGCCAATATGTAAGTGCAATGGTTATTTGGTAATGTACCTTTCCAACTAGTACTGGCAATTGCACACAACACAATGGTCCCTCACAAGGGAACTTCACGTCTTCAGTATCTGTCCAATGGGCTTCATCTCACATCAGTGGTCATTGTAGTCTGCGGCATATAGACTACTCAGAGTTGATCTCTGCCTTGCATATGGGGCAATGTGTGACCCTGCTTGATTGGAAATGCTGCATATCTGTCACTGCTATGGCACATGGATTATTCACTATAAGGACATTACCCTGGTATGTGACATTAGTAATACTTGCTGGTGGGAGAGATCTGTCTAGCAGACTTTAACACAGCTTTGGATCAGAATCCTGCCTAATGGCAAATAAAGAGCCTCAGTGGACCTCGTCAGATGCCATCTGTATAACTGGCTGGGTGACCATCATTTAGTCACAGGGGTTCTGCCTGTGTCCATCATGGACAGGGGCAATATGTGCTGATCATGTAAATAAGTGTATAAACTTGGCTAGGATTGTGAGGGCTGTACGGCCATTATGCAACTAAATTTCAAAGAGCCTATGATTCCATAAGCTGATGTAAAATGCTCTAACAGCCACACACACAAACCTGGCTACATTAAGGATAGCACCACTTCCACTTACTGTTTACAGGTCACAGCACATACACACACATTGCAAGTTGGCTGCATGTAGTTTAGGACACATACCTATCTAATGGTACACACCACAGATCACAGTATGTGACACATGCGCTACACCTCAAGTATACTATTATTATCTCTTTAGGACATCTCATGCTTGATGACATCAACAGGCCTAGATGTGATCAGGCATTTGGAGGCCCACATCACCTGCTACAACCAAAATACTGAAAAACATAACCTTTTTCTAAGTTAGTGACATGATCATGTTTATGTTGTAGACAGATATGCACACACACGAGTGGCCTGGAGTGAGATTAAAATCCCTACCTCACTATTCTTGCACACTATAGATCACAGTACTTATCTCACATTCCATAGCCTAAGTTGGACATTATAATGGCAGCTGGTAGTCTTAACGTCGATAACATTAGCAGGCCTTGTAGAAGAGAGTGGTTTTTGACATCAGCAGCAACTTACAGTGCCAAAAAGTGCAGAACTATTGCAGTTTCATAGTCAATGTGGGATTCTCCATTGTCTTGGAGAAGGATACATGGGCACACACACACACACACACACACACACACACACACACACACACACACACACACACACACACACACACACATCAAGTGGTCTGCAGTGAAATTAGAACCCCTACCTAACTACTCTTGCACACTATAGATCACAGTGCTTATCACACGTGCCATGACTGTCTTTTTTAGACATGAATGCAGGCAAACTACTTGTGGATTACACAAACTAGGCTTGTGTTGAACAGCAGCTGTGACATGCAGAGTGAAATTGCTTCATATTGTCCTCTGCATCTAGTACCCTTGCAGTCAGATAAGTGTTATTTATCCTAGCTATGTGGCTACATATGTAGATGTTTGCATTTGGATGGGCATGCCTGTGGGCAAGGACAATGAGCTCTGTCCATGAGTGCGTACACAACATTATACATTATGGCACCTGCTCACCTGTTGTCATATGTGTGGTGACATCCAGCAGGCACAGAGGTCTGTAGGTAAGTACATTATGTACTGTTGAGCCCTTACTTTGGATTTTTTGAGCAACATTATAGATGTGTGACAGTGAAGAATTACTCACCATTATCAGGGTATGTAGGACAATACAGACAACCACACACATATTTATGCATATAACAGGGATATATATATATATATATATATATATATATATATATATATATATATATAGGTTCATAGGTGTGTACTAGTCTATTGGCACTGGAGCCTTTACAAGTTTAGCCCATAGAAGTGTCCTGGCATCATGCTGCCCGACATTAGTTCCCAGTGCCTCTATCAAGTACAGCCACTGGAGTGATCCCTGGGGTGAACTTTCTATTACCCATCCACTCATCAAGATTTCTCTTGAAGAGGAACAGTAAGGTGCTCTGCTTGACATGTATGGGAAGTGTATTCCAGAGCATGGGCAGTCTCTGGGTGAGGAACCTGTCCCTCCAGCATGTTCTGTTGACTGCGGTAATGAGGTTGAGGTCTCTGGAGCATGTAGTGCAGAGGGATTGGGATTTCTTTAGATGCAGCATTTCTAACAGAGTTGGGTCAGACATGGCTTTGTAAGTCAAGCAGAGATCCCCTCTAAGTAGGCAATATGAGACAGAGAATAGCTGGAGTATTTTGACTCTGTCCATGTAGGGTATGTGTTTAATGCCTAGGATCCTCTTCGTGAGGTACTTCTGTGGCCTCTCCAGCTGTTGCAGGTCTAGTGATGTACATGCCAAATGGGGCATTATACTCGATGACTGGCCTAATGAGGGAAGAGTAGAGAGAGACAATGACCTCTTTCCTCCTGGATGCAAAACCCTTGGTAGTGAGACGTGTCACATAGAAGGACCTTCTGACCACAGTGGCAATGTGGTAGTTGAAGGAGAGGTTGCTGTCATACTGCATCCCCAGATCTCTTATAATTCCTTCAGTGTTCAGTGGGCTCCCATTCATGTGGTAATTAGTGGGAACTGAGTTTTTACCAAAGGGGATGATGATGCATTTTTTGGTGTTAAAGCTTAAGGCCGTGGTTTCGACACCAGTCATTGGTCCCAGTGAGGCCTTTCTGTAGGATGTCTGCATCACTTGGTGAATTAATAATGGCTCCCACCTTGCAATCATCTGCGAATTTGGTCAGCCAGAGTCCCTTTGTGTTGGCCTGGACTTCTGAGAAGTAAATGTTGAACAGGAGGGGACCCAGTACTGATCCCTGTGGGACTCCACTCATGACTGGTCGGCAGTCTGACTTGGAGTTCGCTACGTTCACACTTTGTGTTCTATCTGTGAGCCAATTTGCAACCCACCTAGTGATATAGGGGTTGATGCCTAGTTTGGTGAGTTTATTAATAGTTCCCAAGTGAGGAATGGTATCAAAGGCCTTGGCCAGATTGAGTTAGGCTGTATGTGCTGCCTTACCTTCATCCGCAGCTCTGGTGACTGACTCAAAGAAGTCAACCAGGTTGAGCAGGTATGATCTCCTTTTCACAAAGCCAAACTGCATGGGGCTCAGATTTTGGAGCTTTCCTATATCTTTGTTAATCAGATCCATGATGATGCACTCCATAGCTTTACATATCAGACTCATCAGGCTAATGGGGCAATAATTCCCAGGATCTGTAGTTGTTCTCCTTTAAGGAGAGAGATGACTGTAGCAGTGCGCCATTCAGTAGAGACAAAGCCTGAGGTGAAGCTGTGACTGAAAAGGGCACACACATGCGGTGCCAGTTCGGTTTGTAGTTCATGTAGAACACAGCCAGGGATATTATCGGGTCCCACGTATTCTTGGCCTTGGACAATGCACCTTTAACCTGTGCTGCAGTAATGCTGGGTGCCTGGCATTCTACCAGCATTGTGATTGGTCTTTTAGGAGGGGAGAGAGGGGTAAAGTTGGTACTGAGTCGGCCAGTATGTTGGCAATATCTGTTGGCTCAGTATAGGGGGTACCATTGTGCAGTAACTCAGAGCAAATCTGGGTATTGCCGTGGAGGTTCTTGATATAACTATAGAAGGCCTTGTGACTGTTTTTAGTGTCTGCCGCAATTCTGCCTTCATAGCTGGCTTTAGAGGTGTGTTTTTTGGATTTGATGAGGGATCTCAACTTTTTGTTGAGGAAAATGAAGGAGTTTTTCTAGTCTTGAGACTTCACCTTTTTCTCCAACAGTTTCTTCCTTCTGTTGTAGAGTTTATTAATGGCAGGGGACCACCAGATTGGCTTCCTTTTTTTGGAGGAGAGCTTCTTGGTTATGTTGGGTATGGCTAGTTCCATGCATTTATGTGCATGTTCGTACAGTGCATTGGTGTATGATTTGGCAGTCATGCAGCTATTTTCCATTGGCATGGGTGCCGTGAAGTTAGCCACCTCTGTTTTTAGGAGTCCAAAGTCAGCATTGGAGAAGTTTTTCAAGGTGGTTACCTTTGCGGGGGATGTGGGTGAGATGTGGATTTCCATGGTGATTAGTCTATGGTCTATGTGTGCGTATGTGTGTGTGTGTGTGTGTGTGTGTGTGTGTGTGTGTGTGTGTGTGTGTGTGTGTGTGTGTGTGTGTGTGTGTGTGTGTGTGTGTGTGTGTGTGTGTGTGTGTGTGTGTTACATAGATATATGGGGAGAGACCTGAGATGAATGTTTTATATATAGATATATAAAGGTATATATAGGAATACCTCTAGTTGTATATTCATAGAGATAGATATACTACCTATGGGAGAGAAAGATAGTGACAAACAGACATGTATACATATATGTATGTATGTATAGACATAGCTATACATAACAGGTCATTTTGGGGAAGGAGCGACAGAATTGCACTATTTTTAACTGTGTCTGAGCATGCTCAGTGGGATTGTCAGTAGTTATAAACTGACTCCAGACCACACCTACCTGTACCATTCTGGGATTTTGTGTGTTACAGGCAATGACATCTGTCCCTGTGACTATAGTACTGCACTTCATTGAAATTTTCCATGGTATTCTTCAGCTGTCTGATTTAATTAATATGTGACAGAGGTTAGTAATCTTACACCACAAACAGACTGACAAAAAAATAACATATTACTACCTCACTTCCAAAAGATGTGTATACTTCCAGATCAGAATCATAAACATCACCCATGCTAACTTCCCTAGTCCACTGAGCCACGCAAGCTACCAGAGAGTAGTCATGCATCATACAATCAACAGCATCAATATGTACATTGTCATTCCTGCGTTGTGAGACATATAATGTATGATCAGTTTCTATGTTACTGCCCTCAGATTGCCTGGACTGCTGATAGACCATTGATGAGTTACTGTTAAAGCAGTTATAAGGGAATACTGCTGTGTTGGGGATGGGGGAACAACACCGCATGTTCTTCTGGGAGAGTCTATATCATAAGAGCGAAAGTTCAAAAGAATGAACGCTCTCATGAGGGAAAATACCGTACATCAAAACACTTTTTCTGGGGTTGCAGTAAAGTGAGGATAGGAATATTTGCCCTTTGCTCACTGTAGTGTGACCTCAGAGTTGGAATATATATTTAGCGGGGGGTGTGGGGGGCTGTGCCCCCCACAATATAACGTTCGATGTTTGTGCCTTTTCGATGTTTGAGCGTTCGTTCTTGTGAACTTTTGCTCTTATGATATAGACCCCTTCTGGGATACACAGTAGTCCAAATATCATGTAACCCCTCTGTTTAACATCTCCCTTGACTGATGTAGTGAATATACCATGCATGAAGCCTAGTGACTATTAAAAGACACATGATAGTGGACTCGGTAGCTGTAGTCCCATGTGGATGTTACTTTTGTCCAAATAGCCCACTATATTTACTTGCATAAATGTAGCACATCCATACATACCATAGTATATCACATTAATCCTTATAAGCACTGTGTAGGTTAGAGACTTACCTTGAAAATGCAGTAGTTGACAGAACTCTAGTTCAGGGGTGACTCTGTCTGATGCAAGCAGTACACAGCCAATACATGGATAGGTGCTGGCTATGTGGGTTGCCTGGCATCAAGTTTGATATATGTATGTGAGTAGGAGTAATGTGTCAGTCCCTAGGTCCCAAGTTGTCAGTGAATGTGCCATGTGTTGTCTCTTAGTCAAAGCCTGGGTGTACTGAGCATGCCTGCATCTGTCTACAGGGACATCAGCAGGGGGTTCCTCCACCGAGTCCTCCTGTGACTGTAGCTGTGGTGACCTAGGCACTGGTGGAGGGCTGTGTATCTCTTCATAGGTGTTTACTGGTCTAACAACAACAATGGCCTTTTTAAGCCTAGCCATGCATCCCAAATCTCTGACAAGTTCTGATACCCTTGATAAGTGTAAGCATGGGCCTGTGAGATAAACCATTTACAGGTTACCTGTGTGCATTAGAAACATAGGTGCCAAACCAGGGATGAATTCCCGGTTTCCCATACAATTTTCCAAGTTGTACTTGAATTGGGTTAGGGAGGAACTCTGCATCACATGGATGGAGATCCTGTTCCATAGACACAGTAGTCTCTGGGATAAATATCTATCTCTCCAGCAGGTCCTATTTATATCACAGGCAATGTTTAAGTCATTAGAATGGGCAATTCTGATGCTGTTTGTTTTGTGGATATGCAGGAGGTCTATCAGAGTTGGTTCTGACAATACCCTGCATGCCAGGCATAGATCTGCCCTCAAAAGCCTGTAGGAGACAGAATACATGGATAGGACCTTGAGGTGGTCTACAAAGGACATTTTACTTATGCTCTATATTCTTTTAGTAAGAAACCCCTGTGGACTTTCCAATTGCTGGATATGCCTGGTTAGGTACATACCAAAGGGGGCACTGTACTCAATGATAGGTCTGATGAATGCCAAATAAAGTGGAACAATGACTTCCTTAGACTTAGATGTCATACCTTTGTTTATAAGTTGTGCAACATAGAATGATTTCCTCACCATGTAGATATATGATGGTCAAAGGCTAGATTACTATCTATGTGTGTCCCTAATTCCCTAACAACTGGATCAGCTCTAAGGGGTGTGTTGTCAATATGATATTTACCAGGGATGGACGACTTCTCAAAGGATACTATTATGCATTCCTTGGCATTTAGTTTTAGTCCATGACTCTGACATGAGTTGTTTGTCTGTGTCAGCTCCTCCTGGAGAACATTTGTGTCAGTGTGAGATTCAATGACAGCTCCTAATTTGTACTAATCTGCAAATATAGTCAGCTAGAGACCACTGATATTAGCCTTGACTTCTGATAAGTAAATGCCAAAAAGGAGCAGTCCATGGACTGATCCCTGAGGGACTCCACTAGTGACTGGCCTCTTTGTAGAGGTGGACTGCCCAATTCTAACTTCCTGGCTCTTGTCTATGAGCCAGTTGGCAATCCACTGGGTGACATATGGGTTTGTACCTAACCTCTTGAATTTGTCAACAATGCCCGAATGGGGTGTTGTGTCAAATGCCTTGGCCAGCTCAAGGTAGGCATTGTGAATGATTTTGCCCTCATCCACTGCTTTGGTGACCTTCTCAAAGAAGTCCACCAGGTTGTGTAGGCATGATCTGCCCTTGACATAACCAAACTGGGTTGGGTCCAGTGTCTGGAGGTTTACTATATCTCTGTTGATCATTTCCATGATAATTCTTTCCATGGCTTTACATATAAGACTAGTGAGGTTTATGGGTCTGTAGTTTCTGGGGTCTGTAGATGGCCCACCTTTATGCAGAGAAATGATTGTTGCCTTTCTCCATTCATGAAGCATGAAGCCTGTTTGAAGGCTACAGTTAAATAGTAATTCCAGAGGCCCTGATAGGTCATGTTTCATGCTATTTAGAAGGCATCCTGGGATATTTTCTGAGCCCATTGATCCAGTGTTCTTGGTCTTAGACAGAGCATTAAGGAACTGTTTCCTAGTGACAGTAGGGGGAGTTATACTTGATATTTCCTGAGGAAAGGTTGAGGGGAGAGAGGAGTAAAGCTGGAGTTGAATTTATCAGAGAGGAGGTTTTCTATATCTTTTGGCTCAGTATAGGTGGCTCCATTTACAATGAGCTCTGCACACAATTGTGTATTGCCTTTGAGATTGTGGACATAGCTAAAGAATGTTTTGTGGTTGTCCTTGGCCCGGGAGGCTAAACTTACCTCAAATTTGGCTTTAGTAGACTTTATTTGCCCTCTGACTTGTTTATTTAGTTTGAGAGTGCTGCAGCTGTTTCCACAGGATCATATTATGTAGCATAGCACATACTGTGAACATATATGCACATGTGGCTGGAGGGTACTGCAGGGCTTCACCAGATATATCAAGGCACCAGAAGCATGACTTCAGAAGCCCAAACACACACTATGTGATGTTCCAACTTTGTGTGTGTGCCTCATTATGTCATTTTTCTGTGGGTATGTGTGCATTTCTGATGGGTGTCATCATCCACGGTTCCAGGGCATAGCCAGCATCCACCAGTAAATGGTCATGTGGGATGTACCCCCTAGCAAACATCTGGTACAGCTGTGATGCGTGCCAGATATGGGAGTCATGATAACGGCCAGGCCTGCCAGCACACACATTCAGGGCAATCCCCTGGGCACTGCACATGACCTGGCAGTTGATGGAGTGGTACCCCTTGCGGTTGATGTAGATTCTACCCAATTCACCAGGTGGTGCTTTGATGTGAGCATGAATGCAATCTATGGCACCCAGTACTTCAGGGTAGTGTGCTATATGGTAAAAGTGTGGCATACTGCTGGCCCTCACCTCAGGGGGTGAGGGGAAAAGATATGTGCTCACTAGCATATGGTAGCATGGCATCCAGGAACCGGTGGAATATCCTGGATGCAGATGCCTGTGAGACCCTCATCATGTCCCCAGTTGGTCTTTGGAAAGTACCTGTAGCTAGTATCCTAAGGGCTGCACATACCTTTGTTTCCACTGGGATGGGTTCCCCTCTGTTGGCTCTGGGTCTGAGTTGAGGGTGGCAAAGCTCAGTGAGTTCCTGTATTATGCCTCTGTCCACCCTGTAGCACTCTACAATCTCCAGATCATGTAGCTCCTGGAAGGTTACCTTGGACCAGAACACTCCTCTCCTTCTCTGCCTAGGCCTATTGTCAACAGCACCAGCAGCATTAACTTCAGCCTCTAGCACATACAGATGTAGCAGACCTGCAGCAGTTCCTAGCATTATGTCAGTTAAAATTTCCAAGTCTGTAGTCCAATGGTCCAGAGTACTGGAAGAAAATCAGAATGTAGGGTGCATGCATATTTTATACAGCTTTCCTGTAGGTCCAGAATGTGTTATTGGCTAACTATGATGCATTTCACCTGCCTTCAATATAATTAACATAATTTAATGGCCCGATTCCAGTGTACAACACCATGCACAAAGCCACAGCATAGCTTATACAAAGGTCAAAATGACTAACTGCATGCATCCGGTTTTGGGAACATGCTCAGCCAGGTGGCACTCCATGCAAACATGCGCACCTAAGCTTAAAAGAGTATAGAAGTGAGAAGACATACACCCCTGATGTCAGCCACATCCTGTGTAAACATTAACATGATGTAAGACCCTACAAGAAGGGGATATGAGACATAATTATTACTTTCTGCTATTCAATAGTCCCACCTCCTTTGCATACTTATCTGTGCTGGCAGCCTAAACACTACATGCTTCATATAGCCCTATCACCTTAGTAACAGCAGCAATGTACCACTGTAGGGAGCTCACACAGACTCCTATAATACATTTCTGTCACATACTATAAACTTCTTTTTTTTCTATTTTTTTTTTCTATTAAGCTTGTTTACGCACTGTGGCTCATAGCGCAACCATCCCAAGATTATTTAAAAGATTAATTTAACTTGTTCCATTTAATCTTTCTGACATACAGACTAATAATTTTGCTCATATGTGTATGTGGTCTTACATTTTCAGGAGGTTTATATAAACATTTCTACACTTTTACACCCCTTTTGTCTGTCTAGACTTCTGTACGCAGAATTTTTCTGTGTACACTATGGACATTGACACCGGGTCCGAGCAATTGCCTTTCTACATGTTGGATCACTCTACCTGTCTCACTTGCATGGGATTCTCCTGCTTCTGAGGTGATTTGCATGCCATGAAAGTTTCCATGTTTGCACTTGCATGCACGCTCCTAAGCAGCACTTATTGAATCTAAAAATGTTCACGTCCGTGTAAGCACTGCAGCACGATGCCTACACAAAAAAATGTGCAGGCTTTATTGAATTCCCCACATAGTCAAGAAAAATCAAAATGAAACTAGTTATACCTCTCAACTGTGCAGATTTTCTCTGTCCAGATTTTTGCTTCATATTTTTGTCCGTTTTTCATAAAATTGTTGTTTTCTGGCAAATTAGTGACAATTCTTTAAAGATCAAAGTTCAGAATAATGACAGACATTTGAGTTTCAGACGTCATACCATTCAGAAAATTCATGTGAATGTAAAACCTGTTATTCTATCAAATTTCTACATTTGTAAGAGCAATATTTAAAAATTGTCCCTATTTTTGGGCCTTTGTCCCATTCTTATTTATGACTTTGTCCAGATGTTTAATCAATTCTGTTTATTCAGCCACAGAAATAAAGAAAGCAAGACAGATTTGATATGAAGACAGATAGTGTAAATTGCAACTATATTAAGTTAGTAAAAGTATTTGTAGTGTATAGTGGTCAAAACATTTAAGGTGGTTTAATTATATGACTACGAGAACAGACAGTGTTCTTTTAGTGCAAATTTAAATGTTTTAAAGAGTCTAATTGAGTAAGAGAGGGAGGGAGAGCATTCCAAAGTTTGGCAATGGCATGGGAATAGGGGCATGGATTTCAAAAGTAGGCATACAGTCTGCTTTCTGATATTTATCCATATGACCTCAAGATTGGCACAAGTAGGCATGAAATTCATGGGCAAGTACTTCATCAGCACAGCTATGTTCCCAGGGTGATTGGTAACATGTTCAGTTTTTGATTGTTTCAGCAAGAGCCTTTTACGGTGCTGGAAACAGTTAAATCTCTCCTTTTATTGAGCACAGTACATGGATGATTTTTTTAATCAGGGGTGAAGGGGAAAATCAAACTAAAGAGGGTCTGTCTGTAGGCATTTATCAAGCTATGCAACTCCTTAGGTGTTCCCTTAGCAGAGGATATGAAAGATGGACCAGTTAAGGTATTAACATGTATGGGCAAGAGATAAACACTACAAAAATGTTTTTGTTTACCAAAGGATAAGATTTACAAGATTTATTTGCTCTTAAAAGGGTTTTGCCTTAAAAAGGGCTACCATCAGACAGGTTATGGATCTGTTAGATCTCCACAAGTTTGCATGCTGAGTTATAATTCCTGGTAGAACCTTTACCAAATTCTTATCTGATCTACAAAGAGGCCATAAGAAACATCACAGGGTTGGGATCACTATTAGAGTCAAAGACCTCAAACTTTGGTCTTATTTTATCTTGGATTATAATGATGCTATATTTTGTCAGGACAATTGGGTAACAAATGAGTACCTTCAGTTGTTCACAGATGCCTATGGCAAGCTTGGCATGGATGGGTACTTCAAGGGAAACTGGTTCTCACAACCATGGCTAGTAAATTGATCCCATGCCAGCAAGAAAGAAAGACACCACTTTTTTAGAAAAGTTCCCTATAAAAGTTAAATGTCCATATATGGCAAGATTTATTCAGAAATGAATGTGTTGTATTCAGACCAGACAACCAAGCAGTCATGGATGTCCTCACCAAAATGTCTTCAAAAAATGTCTGCATTAATTCAGTTTTAAGGCTTTTGGTTCTCACTTCCTTAATGGAAAACCACACACAAAAAAAACTGATAAAATGTATGTTTTTCAGCATATCTTGAACATTTCTGCATAACTAATGTCTCTGTATCAAAGTAAGTAGTTATTATTATTGTCCAAGTTGCTCTACCCCAAAATGTCCTGAAAAGGGGCTTCCATGGGTAGCATGATTTTGTTTTAAAGTCAATGCCATCACTTTTCTGATGTCATTTTAAAGGGATAGACATGTGAGGATCACTTACTGTGTTTCCTCTCTATCAACAGCTTACAACAGTACTATGATTGCCTAGTTTTAACTGTCACCATCAGTCTGCCATGGTGGTGTAGCAGTTACCATTGCCACCTCACAGCAAGAGGTCCTCTGGTTTGATTCTTGGCTGGGGTGCCTTCTGTGTGGAGTCTGCATGTCCTCCCTGTGGTCATGTGGGTTTCCTCTGGGTGCTCCAGTTTCCTCCCAAAGACATGCTGTAGGTGTATTGGACACTCTAAATTGGCCCTAGGTGTGAGTGTATGCCTTCTGTGGAAGGTTGGGTGTCGGGCTGGCAACTCAACACTGTAAAGTTCCACTGCCAATCATGAGAAGGCAGGTGATCTGCTGTGGCGACCCCTAACCGGGAAAAAGCCAGAAGAAGATCAATCTGCATTTTTAATTACTTTGCTTCCTTTTATTTTTCATTAGTGACCATTTATGCTACAGTAGTTTAAGGAATGTTTGAATGAGAGGCTTGAACATGTAACTGAGTTAACTGTTCTTTTCAAAGTTTGGCATTAAAGTGTGAGAAATCTGACCCCTGTGATTAATAGGTGTTACTGGGGTTGAGATGGTTTGTGTTGCATCCACAGATTTTAATACAGTTGCTAAAGTTTAGAGTCTTTGATGTTAATCTTCCTTCCCCAATTCATTTGCTTCAGTCAACAAAACATTGCATGCAATACAAAAATGTTGTAAAAAAAAAACACCAGAAGAAACATGCACTTTTACTGAAAATGCACTGTATAAAAATGCAAAACCAAATATTGATAGAAAAGAAAACAATATGAAAATATTGTCTTTCTTTATGACACTCAGAGTTTGATTAAAGAGAAAGGCAACTAAATTATTTATTTTAACATTTGTTTACCAGGAAAGTCCACATTGAAATGAACCAATTTTCAGCAGATGCCTGGGAGAAACACTCCAGATGCATGGCTTTGTAATATGAGAGAAACCAGAGCACCCAGAGGAAACCCACACAAACACGGGGACCACATGCAGTCTCCACACAGAAGGCACCCCAGCTGAGAATCAGACCGGGGAACTGCTTGCTGTGAGGCACCAATGCAAACCACTGCACGATTGTACCATCTTTTGTAAATAAATAAACTAAACTGGGGACTCAATAAGTGAGAAGCCTACACAGTTTGCATCTTAGTACAATGAGCAGCATTGCTAATTGCATATGCATGCAGCACATCAAGCTTACAAGAATACACGCACAGTTTATTGGCCAGCCCTGTAAAGCAGCATGAACACCTGCAGACATGTTTACCTACAGGCAAATTAGTTCTGCAAATTGCGCAGACAGCCACAATGGCTACCAGTGCTTAATATAAGGCAATGCATAAAGTTGTAACACATTATAAGAATGTGTTGTAAGTGCAGAGTACTGTGCAAACCTGTTTTAGGCATACAGAATAAATATTTTGGTGGTGATCAGCAAGCATACATAGACTTCTTCTTCCTTCGGCTTTTCCCGGTTAGGGGTCGCCACAGTGGATCATCTGTCCTCTCATGATTGGCAGTGGAGTTTTACGGTGTTGAGTTGCCAGCCCGGTGCCCAACCTTCCACAGAAGGCACACACACACACACACACACACACACACACACACACACACACACACACACACACACACACACACACACACCTAGGGCCAATTTAGAGTGTCCAATCCACCTACTGCATGTCTTTGGGATGTGGGAGGAAACCGGAACACCCGGAGGAAACCCACGCGACCACAGGGAGGACATGAAAACTCCACACAGAAGGCACCCCAGTCGAGAATTGAACCAGAGAACCTCTTGCTGTGAGGTGGCAATGCTAACCGCTGCACCACCGTGGCTGCCCAAACAAGTTGTGTCTTTCGGCTTTTCCCAGTTAGGGATCGCCACAGCGGAACTCTGGTCCGCTAATGATTGGCAGTAGATTTTTATGTGCCGAGTTGCCAGCCCTGACGCACAACCTTCAACGAAGGTATGAAAGTCAAAAACAGAGGGCTCACCACAGCCGATGAAAAACTCTTTTATTACTGCAGTACAAGTAAGCACTTTTGCGTTCTCTCAACACTTTATCAGACTTCAAAACAGTTGCATTCAGAGAACCTTCTCTTTAAATACACTCACCAATAAAAACAACCAATCAACATTGTTACAAAATCATCACATGGTTGCATCACTTAAAAAATAAAGATATATATATATATATAAAACATGTATATATTATATAAACTCTATTCATTATGATTGATAAGATGGCAGGTCATATAAATAGGGAATGAATATATTGTTTATTTATTTATTCATTGTTTATTTATTTATTTATTCATTCGATTAATTATCTATTTGTCTATTCATTTAGTCTGTTTGTTATTAATATATTAATACAGTATTTCAATGATAATTGTTTTTATATAGATATGCTGCTTTTTATGTAGATGTGCCTTTTTAATAATAATATTCATTTATATATATTTATGTATTTATATATTGAGACTAATTTTAAAGAAATAATATATATTTATATAATATATACTTTTAATATAGTTTAATCGTACATAGTTTTAGTAATATACATAAGCCATATTATAAGATTGCTCCGGAGGGTTTTAGAATGTCTTTACTGTCTTTACTGTCCCTTTTTTTATTAGAGTTTTATACTGAACTATACATATCTTTAAGAAAGTTTTGCTTAATTGATTAATTTATTGATTGATTGTCTTAATTATTCAATTGAATGCATTTGATTCACTATATATATTATGAATGAACTGCCATAATATGTTAAGATCTGATGAAGCGCACTATGGTGCGTGAAAGCGCTTGTCTGTTCGTTAATAAAGGATAATATTTGTGTCACAAACGAAGGATTTTTATCTCCTGGTGGTGAATCTTGCAGTGTTTTTTCTCTACTAAACTCTATTCATTCCATAATAAATATATATAATAAACTTTCCTAAATATATATAGACAAATATATTAAAACCCCTCAATAAAAATATATTTAATAATAATGTACAATTTCATAAGATTAGTGCTTATAGGGGCGTGCTGCTAGAAAAGGTTTTAAAGTAACCTTCTCATTAAGTCCTCGTCCCTTGTGTGGCTGTAATCTAATAATCCATCTGTTTTCACATTCTTCTGTCTGATTTTTTATATTCCCCAATCTATTTGTTCTTTTCACTAACTGCAGTACACTAAACTTAAAAGAGTGTGATGTTCCTACACTTAATATATGTCTAGCTAGAGCATTGTGATCATCCTCCTTACTGATGGCATATACATGTTCCCTCACGCGTTCCCTGATACTTCTATTTGTCTTTTCCTACATAGAAACAAGAGCATATCTGACAAACAGCCAGGTATACTAAGTCTCTCGACCTACAATCAGCATAGAAATCAAAGTTGAAAGCCTTTCCTGTGTCTGGATGAGTAAAGACACTATTTCTAGACATATATGTACATTGATGGCAGCCTCTACAAGGGAGTGTACCCTTCCTATTAGATAAAATAATATTCTTGCCATTGCTCTAATAACAAAGTAACCTTTTCAAAGATTTCATATTCCTATAGGCAAAGCTAGGTTTATTACCCACTATTTCAGAAATGCTGTCATCAGTGGTGAGAATACTCCAGTTCCTATTCATTATATCCTTGATCTTCATGTTCTTATTAGAGTAAGAGATAGTTATCCTATTTACAACAGTTTGATGTCCCCTATTGCCCTCAGTAACTTCATAACCTTGGTGTTTGTGTAAATATGGCTTACCCTTCCCTCTTCCCATGGAATGGCTATTACAATAGATATTTTCTACTTATTTCTTACTGTAACCTCTTACTAAGAGATTACCAGCTAACATCTGTTGTTTACAGTTGAAAGTCTCATCTTCTGTAGTGAGACGAGAAATTCTCAAGGTCTGGCTCTCCACTATATTATCATAGATATGTTGTGGGTGCATGCTGTTACAATGTAAAATACTATTTCTCCAACAAGATTTCCTATATATTTCTGAGTGTATCACTCCATCTTTCTTTTAACACTTGCACATCTAGAAATTCAATCGTATTATTTGAACTTTTATATTCAAAACTCAGAAAATTAGTTGTACCATTTATGTATTCAATAAATTCAGTTAGTTCATCCATAGTCCCATCCCATATAAAAAACACATCGTCCACAAAACGCTTGTAGAATTTTATGTTTTTACCATAGATTGTATTGGATATGACATAGGTGTTCTCCTAATATGCCAACACAAGGTTGGCATATGAGTTGGCACAAGGGGTGCCCATTGCAACCCCTTTTCTTTGTAAATAATAGGTATCATTATACATGAATACATTGTAGCTTAGTACCAAATCAAGTAGCGTAAGAATTTTAATGACCAAATCCCTTGATATTCCTCTCTCAATAAGGTACAACCTTAGATACTCCATCCCTGCATCCTTAGGAATTGTAGTAAACAAAGATACAGCATCTAGAGTCACTAACAGCTCTTCATTAGTTCCATCATGTGAAGAAAGATATGCACCATAACTCTCTAGAAACTGTTGTGTGTCCTTAAGTATAGTTGTTGTGTTATCAGCAACTGGTCTAAGGTGTTTCTCAATAAAGATGGAGGCCGGCTCCATAAGCCATCCACCACCTGAGACAATAGGTCTCATTGGTGGACAAGTCAGGGTTTTATGTATTTTCAGGAGTCCCCTAAAAGTAGGAATCAAAGGAATCTCAACCAAAAGATATTTGTAGAGTTCACCATCTATATCTATAACACCACACAGAAACAAATCATATAATTCTAAATGCACATTCTTGATCAATTTATCTAATGCCATATTGTTCAGCACAGAGTATGTATCAGCATCATCTAACATATTTTGCATAGTATTAAAATACATCTCATAATCTAAAATCACAATTGCACCTCCCTTGTCTGCCTATCGAATCACAATACTATCATTATCTTGTAGCTTCCTAATAGATGCAAATTCATCAAAGGGTAGATTATAAAACTCAGACTTAATATTTGATTGATACAAATCAAATAAATCACGTTCACATGGCCCTATCAAATGCTTCAAGAAGAGGATGGGTTGGAGGTATATAGGTGGAGGGTTTTCTAAATACATTCCCAATTTCAGCACCATTGTTACCAAACAATATTTTTAAACTTACACTTCTGGTGAAATTCTTAATGTCCAATAAGACATCAGTAATATCAACAGATTTGAAGGGTATAAATGAAAGACCACGATTTAATAAAGATATTTCACTATTGGTTAAAGTATATTTAGATAAATTAACCACTAAGTCCTGGTAGTCGGTTTCAAAACTTTCCTCTGAAACTCGTACCTGCCCTCCGATGTCTTCCGCTTTCTTGTATTCCCCTGTGGCGACCAAATCGGTCTGTCCATTTGTCAAATCGGTAAAGGGAAAAAAACTGTTGTATTCTGGATGCGTTGTCCTCCAGGCGTCGCATTTATCAAAATGCTGTCATTGGATATACGAGGATATTCCTTATTCAGTGACACCGTCCCTAATACTTTTGGTGCTGAGTCCAATGGACCAGAGAAGCCCTCTCCTCCATTACACTCACCTCTACCCTCCGAAGCATTGGCGCTGATGATTACAGGGTGCATAGGTGGTGTAATACGTGATGACGTCACATCTGTAGGAGTGTCCGCTCTTACAGAATTTGAAAGTGCTGTAACCTCAGTACGATTAATACGTGCATCAGTTAGATTGTTCATATTTCTAGGAGCATTCTCTCTCGGCCAGGAAAAGACTTATAGATTGGGGAATATAAAAGAAATCAGACAGAAGAATGTGAAAACAGATGGATTATTAGATTGCAGGCACACAAGGGACGAGGACTTAATGAGAAGGTTACTTTAAAACCTTTTCTAGCAGCATGCCCCTATAAGCACTAATCTTATGAAATTGTACATTATTATTAAATATATTTTTATTGAGGGGTTTTAATATATTTGTCTATATATATTTAGGAAAGTTTATTATATATATTTATTATGGAATGAATAGAGTTTATATAATATATACATGTTTTATATATATATATATATATATATATATATATATATATATTTTTTTTTTTTTTTTAAGTGATGCAACCATATGATGATTTTGTAGCAATGTTGGTTGGTTGTTTTTATTGGTGAGTGTATTTAAAAAGAAGGTTCTCTGAATGCAACTGTTTTGAAGTCTGATGAAGCGTTGAGAGAACATGAAAGCGCTTACTTGTACTGCAGTAATAAAAGAGTTTTTCATCGGCCGTGGTGAGCCATCCTCTGTATGTCACTGTTGTATTTCAACACTGTTCTAGGGTTGTCCACCCCATCCCAGTTAGTGTAGTAGAAGAAGCCATAACATCCCTCTGGGTTCACGATCCAAACCAAGGTCTCCTGCTAAATTGTCTTAATTCCTTACATCCATCTGTTATTCTACCTACATCCATCAATGAACAACCATGTGCTATAAACTGATGGTTTAAATCATTCATCTCCTGTTCAAAAACATCATCTTTCATGCACAACCTGGACATCATTAATGACTGTTAATTATATTCCCAAAGATATGCTGCAGGTGCATACTATCCCACATCCACAAGCTGTTCCTCCAACAAGCTTTCCTATAGACCTTTGTCTGAAATTTACCAATGTCATCCTTATAGAACTTCACATCTAGTAAGTCTATTTCATCAGAGGAAAATTTAATCATAAATTTCAAGAAGGTGGTACTGTCTTCTATTTATTGAACAAATAGCCGCAATTGGTCTACAGTGCCTGCCCAGAGAAAGAAAACATCATCCACAAATCTCCAATAGAAACACAGCTGATCTGACCATCTATTACTATTGGAAAACATAACCTTGTCCTCCCAGCTAGGCAGTACCAAATTTGCATGGGTATTGGCACATGCTTTACCCATGGCAATTTCCCATTGTTGTCAATAGTATTGTTTATAAAACAGGAAGACATTATTCTCCAATATCAGCTCAAGAAATGAACAAATCTGAAAGATCAACTGTGAATCAAACAAACTATGATTAATTAAGAAGTCTTTAACAGCAAATATTCCATACTCGTTCATAATCACTGTAAATAAACTGTTAACATCAAGCATACCAAAGACTAGCTGCTGAACTCCTCCCACCTTTTCTCTAAAGTCAAACAGGGATTCAAGAAAGTGAGCTGTATCTTTCAAAATTGCTGGTGCATATGTCAAAGCTTGCTTCAACTTATTCTCCACCCATAGTGAGTATAAGGAGTGGGTTTAGCTTATCCTTGTGCACCTTTGGTAATCCTTTTATAATAGGCAAAACAGGGTGTTCTACAGTAACAAAATTATAAATCTCCTCCATTACCATCTGCATCATAAGCATCTCATTTAAAATTTCTTTAATATGATTAATGATGAGCTTGACTTCCATGACATCTATGGCCCGACAGGTCATTCACAGCCAGAAACTCTGCAGATGTACGATTATAAAAGCCATGGCATCTCTTTAAGGATACTAACGCTGCAATTTCAGCTTCACATGTTCTCAAAAATGTGTCAATTACTGGATATGGGGGAGGTAAAAAAGAACTGGGTTTCCTTAAACGAGTCATGCCACTAGCAGCAAAGCCTTCTTTATCAAACATATTCCTAAGCAGGCCACTGTGGCCAAACAATTGCAAGTCCATAACAATTTCATGAAGCCTGGGAGGTTGAGACAGAACAAAAGTTAAACTTCTGTTGAGAACCCTCACTTGCTCATCACTCAAAACCTCTTTCGACAAATTAAAGCTAAATTAAATACAGTCCATCTATTAAAGTAGGCATCTTCCTCCATTTCCTTCCTCTACTGGTTGATCTGTCTGTCTGCTGATTTATTTTGAGTCTCATGGGAACTGGAAGGGGGGGACCTGACCCGATAAGTGGTTAACCTTAGGTTTAACCTTGGGTCTAGCTCCAAGCACTTGACTATTAACAGTTTCATGTCTTACACATCGCAGCATCACGTTGCTGTTTTGCCTGATGTCTCTCTGACAACTAAACCACAGATGATCCTTCTTTAGACATACTACTCCCTTCCTCTTGCACAATTCTTTGTTTACCAATAACACGCAAATTCACAACAGATGTATCATCTTGAGTCAAACACAGGCCAGTCTCATTAACAGTCTGATACGTACTCTCTCCCACAGACGTAGATTTGGGCTACATAAAAATATTACCTTGTATGAAATCCTGATAGTCCCTTTGAAGTTTACACATCTTAATTTGCTGTAATTTGTTATCATACAAGGTGAGGATATAATAGAGATTATCTAATTTCATAAGGTAAATGTTACTGGAAAATGTCCTTTCACTCCCCACCTGCTTCCTTTCCACATCCTCAATAAGTTTCTTCTCCTGCAGTTCAAAAAAATCGATTAGCAAATACATATATTTAAAACTAGTTTCTATGTTAATTCTCTGCCATTGAGCAAGAAGATCAGGAAAAGTACTCCCATGGGTAGGCATATGCACAACACACAACCCTAGGCACAATTTTAAAATGTAGGCAACCTTCTAGGTGGAAGCATTTAAGTTTATACAGATCATTCTCAAGTCATTGAAATCCCTTATTAAACAGCTCACCATCATCCCCAGACTCTTTATTCATTATTTCACTTTTACATAAATCAATATTCATTAATGGATTAACCTCCTTGTGAACAGCTCTTCTCATTTGTTCCTTAAAGGATCACTGCCAGAGAATCAGGGTGAAGGTGTAATAGTGTTATTGGATCTGAGAAAGAACTTTGGCTTGAAAGCACGTATCATTTGTTTTTATTCAGTTTTTGTTGTGTTAATAAATTTTAGTTTATTAGCCATGGGGGCTTGAGTGGGTTTTCTTTTCTAGCTTTAGAAAAATATCTGAAATTAAATTACTTCATAGGCTATGCCATAAAGATGTTTCAATGCAGCTAGAGACACAAAGTCTGTACTAGGAAGCTTTCTGTATTGTCTTTATGGTGAATTAATTGCTACTTTGGAAGCATGAAGGAATGTAATTGTTTTATGACTTCCAGCATCTGCCAAAGATCTGAGCAAAAGCCCTTATATGAGTATTTTTACAGGTAGACACTAAATACTGCCAGCTTTAGCAATGGAGGTTTGCATGACAACTAGAAGTCAGATGACCAGAAATGATGTCATTCTGCAAGCTATAACAGCAGTAATATTTTAGATATTATTTTGAGAAGTTTCTGTCCTGGACCTGAGAACGACCATTCACCACATCTGTCTTGCTCTAATGAAGTAAGTTTCTAGGGAATAATATAATTCTCTTTAGATTCAGTCAGGAGTATATTAAAGCTTAGAATATATGCTTTTTTTATTTTTGTGATCTTGTACTATAGTGCTATTTTAAATATTTCCTGTTATTTTGAACTCTGATGTCACTGCGAATATATATTTACTGTTGTCTTGTTCTTTTAATATTTATTATTAAATATATTTAAACCTTTCATTGTGGCTAATCTATGCAGATGTATTTAAGTTTTGTGAGTACTTGCATATTTATTTGGTGACACTGTGTGGGCCACTCCTAATAACCTTGCTCTTGGTCAAACTACCATTTGTGTTAATATTAATATTACACAGTAAGATTGGACACCCATTGTGAAGGGCCTTCAGTTAGCTGGTAGGAGTGACTGGTGGCAGTGACAACTAACTTATAGTCTGGGGAAAAGGGGCATAGCTAGTAAACCTGAGCCAGCCTTTCCCAGGTGTGTGTGTGTGTGTGTGTGTGTGTGTGTGTGTGTGTGTGTGTGTGTGTATAAATTAAACCTCAAAGAGTGTGTGTGTGTGTGTGTGTGTGTGTGTGTGTGTGTGTGTGTGTGTGTGTGTGTGTGTGTGTGTGTGTGTGTGTGTCTCAGCTACTTGCGCAGGGACATGAAGCACTGGTTGGACAGAGTGGGTGCTGGAGTTCTTGGCTTGGTCACTCAGCTGAGAGCTCAACTCCATAGCTGTGCCAGTGGGGAGTCTCATTGGGGATCTGGAGAAAGAGGGACAAACCAGCCCCAGATTAACTGTGGGCTCTGTGTTCTCTTAAGGGAAATTGCACTTGATGCAGAAAGCTGCATCTGGAAATACTGTGTGTGTGTACTTGTTATCCTCTCAGTGAACATTCTTTCACTGTTGCCAGTGATGAGGATTGAGGCTCCTTGATTACTGGTCCAGTGGAGGGTTGTCACACCCATAACTGACTATCTACAGAGCACAGTATTTAACATAAGCACCACATCATAAATCTGTTTTTGTAGCTCAGAAAACACTTTATAACTGATGACATCAGCAGTGTCTAATGAGAAGAAGATGGTAGCAGGACTGTCTCACATGCTGATCTAAAATGGTCTCTTGAATGTCAACCAAGTGAACACAAAGAGGCGCACACAGACTCCAGTACTTAATGCAAGCGTCACACCACAAATCTGACCTTTATAGTCTAAGACATTTTATAGCTGATGACATAAACAGTGTCTGGTGAAAATAAGATGGTAGTAGGAGTGTCTCACATGCTGGTCTAAAATTCTGGTTTAAAATGGTAATTTGAATGTCAACCAAGTGAATACAAACACACACACACACACACACACACACACACACACACACACACACACACACACACACACACACACACATACACACATTGACTGTGGTGAGAGTAGAACCCCTATCTATTTACTGAGCACAGTACTGCAAGCACCACAGCATACATCTGACTTTTATAGTCCTGCTGGACAATTTATAGTGAATAACATCTTCACTGGATGTTACACAGAAGATGTAGAGAGGCCTATATGAAATTGCTAATTAGCCAAGTATGACTGCCAAAATTATTTGTGAACTATGGGACTGGATTGCTGACAGTAGTATACATACACACTTACGCTGTTCTGACTACACACACACACACACACACACACACACACACACACACACACACACACACACACACACACACACATAAACCAGTTGACTGCAGTAAGATTAAAACCCTTACCTAACTAGGTACACCAGCTACAGAACTCACCACTTAATGCAGGTGCCATGGCGCAAGTCTGATTTTTACAATACTGCTGTAGAATGTGTAGTGGATGACATCCTCATTGGATGTTTGCAAGAGGATGTTGTGAGGCCAGCATGAAATGGTTGGGTAGTTATGTACAATTGTTAACATAATACTTCTGCATGGGACCAGATTGATTACAGTAGGATACATACTGATGTTCCACTTGCACAAAGACACACACATAATGTGGCTGTTGTGCTAATTTAACACACACATGTAAGTATTTTGTTCCCATCTGCAAAACACAGTATGTGATGATTGCAACACCCCTAAAGTAGGTTTTTGCCTTGTCATAGTGGTCTTTATAGATGATGCCATCATCATTACATGATCTGGTTGACATATACTGTTATGAGAGTGGTGTGCAGTTTGGATGTACTGTTTCCTATTGTGTTTCCAATGTGCAGGTATACTTTAAGAGTCAGCTTGTCAACTAGATGCAAAAAGCTGTCAGGAATGCAAGAAGCAGAAATGAGACATATGCAGCTATTTCCCAGTATGTTATGTACATTGAACACTTAAATTGTCACATACAGACACACAGTTTTTTATAATCTTATTTGTATGTTCAAAATTTGAAAAAAGGGGTTTTGCATGGATGTATTTGTGTACTCATATTTGTGTAGAATTGTTGTCTGTATTAATACATGTATAAGGCAATCTGAATGTCTATTGTCATTATTAAGGTGTACATGGTATGTAACAATGCCATTTGTACTGACATACCAAATTTCAAGTGCATGGGTGCAGGAAAGAGACAACTGAATGTACATATGTGTTCAGTCATTAAACAAGTGCCTTCCTTTTGGTTGTGTTTTTACATGGATTTTAATGGGATGAAGACTAACTGGGCCGTAAACATAAGTAACACATGCTAAGGAGCACTTTCCATAGTGCATGGCCAAGCAGATGGTTTGCTTGATTGATGGCAAAGTGAGCATACAAGATACTGGAGAACTGGAGAAGTACTTATCCATACTGACTATGGTAGACACAACTAACAGATACTATGATGTTCATAAGTGGTTCATGTTGGAACGGTTGTGTCATAAATTGTGAAACCTTATAAAAGTATTAATACTGCTTTCCCCATTTGCATGTAGTTAAGCAATGAGCAAATGCAGGTCTCTGTTTCATTGAAAAAAATTATAATAGGTCTATTGGTTTGCTTTCCTCTGTGCAAACACAATAAGCAGAGAGGCATGGTAGTAAGCACTTTGGACAGTATTGAGTGGAAGAAAAACACCTACTGCCTAGCTCACTCTGGGCAGTAGGTGTAATAGCAGTGAGCTCTTATTTTGAGCACAGATGATGCAGGGATCAAATCCAGCTCTATTTATTTTTTTTACATATGTATTCATGATGTAATTAAATAAATACATATGATAACTATTGGAAATTTGAGCTGGAATGACTACAGTGAAGCACTGTATAAAAACAAACAGTACTCAAGTGATTTATGTTAACAGTGCACATATGGAGTTACATACTTATACAGTCATCAGTCTAAATAAATATTTTATATGAATTTTTTAATATGAATTCCTTTATTCTGCTTTAACTGTGTGCTTCCTTAGCACAGTGAGTTTAATCAGCATTGTGCGGAGATAACCAGACAATGCCATAGGACATGAAGATCCATTTACCATCGTCACTCGGCATTGGTGCGATATGCCAGACTCCACACAGATGCAGATGACAAAAAGTGAAGAGCTTCACTGGGGATTTATTATTTGTCTGGTGTGTAATTCCATTTTTTGATCAGATTAAAGATGTGAAAATGGGATAGATAGGAAACTGGAGAAATGGGGGCAAACAGGGGGAAGAACAAAGGGAAAGCAATATAGGAATGTGCAGGAGGGAATTAGGAAAAAGCATTGCTATCCCCTTCTTTAGCCGAGTAAAATGAACAAGGACTGAATGTTGAATTTGGACTGTCACCTCAACAAAGATGGGTGACAACAACACAGTAATGTTGCATAGCCGGTTGGACTGAATCAAGTGTGTCAAGAAGATACATGTGCAAACTAGAGAGCTACGTATGGGGTGATAATTTTATTTTTTGTACAGGTGCCCATTTTTGTGATTTTACTTCAGTAAGAGAGGAATGTTGGGTAAGGGACATAAGTATGTCAGGATCAGGTAAGTAGGGTATGTGAGGAAGTGGATGCAAACAAACAGGACAAACAATACAAGAGACAGGGATGGTGAGGGACACAGGTTGGGGGACAGCATGATTGGGCACAGGGAGGGCACATCAGATGCCCATGCCCATCAAACATGGGGACAGTGAGAATCTAGTCCTCACCCTAAGAACCGCCATCACCATCCCCCCTCCTCAGATTGCTGATGGAGTGCTTGACATTTTCTTTTGCCCAGCATTCTGGTGAGCATCTTCCCCATCCAGCTGAGGTATGCACCAGTGGTACTGTCCATGACGTCATGCACCATGCCTGCCATCTCCTGGCAGGTGACAAATTTACCACCTCTGCCAATACTCCTAGAGGGTATCACTGCACAAGTTGCCAGGGTAAAGCTACCTGATGTGGAGGGCAACATTGCCAAACAGAGAGTAAAGCAGTATATGAACTAGGAAGGGTAATGTGACAGTTGGCATTAGATTTTGGTTTGGATGCTGCTGTAACTGTTAGTTGATTTAACTTTGCAGACATTTTTTCACATGTGTCTTTACACACTGATAAAAATAATTTGTACAATGTGGTATTGAAATTTATGTAATATAGATAAAACATATTCTTCCACATAGGTGTTTTTTCACCTTTCCCACAGAAGAAGTGCTTGCTAGACATGCTTATTAATTATATATACACATGACAGAGTAAGAAGTTAAGCACATATGTGTGTGATCTGACAAGATCCTGGTTTATACATTCGCATATATGTATGACTATCATTGAAGTATGAAGTCCATCCAAGGCCAAAAATGACAATTACAATTACAGAAACATAATTGTCAGTATACCCTCAGTCACACATATAATTTGTATGAGCTTGAGTGCTATACATAGTTATTATTTATAAGTATGTTTACATGGTTCTTTACTTTTTGAAATTGAGTGAACAAGCCTTAATAAAATTGGGGGTGTGCTAGATTAGAACCCTTGCACATTTGTATTGTGAGTATTAACTCATATCAGTTGCCACAAGGAAGGGTGGGCTGCAAGTGTGTTGTTTACAGTCATTATTGAGCAGAGAACGCATTGCAGCTGACACCTTGTTTGTCACACCTGCTCAATAGTTATACATACACATTAAAGAGTCAAGTGTTAACCATGTATGTGTGTGACATGAAAGCTCAGGAAATAAATGTTTAATTGTAGAACCATAATTCAACTGATACACACAATTACACATTTAATATATATCTGATATCCTGTCTGTGTTCAATGCACCTGCTAAAGATAGTTATTTCTATGTGTAATTATTTTTTTAATGTTAATTTTTATATAAAGTAAACTGGAACACTGGAACAGCAGTAATAAAATGTTGGATTTTACTGTATTAGAAACCAGGCTCACCTGTACTGTAGTCATTAACTTACACCTGCTGCCACAGGAACATCTAGGCAGCAGGTGTATATTTTCACATTCATTATTATGTATGTGTGTTAACTGCCACGCAACACCACTTAGCATGTTTGGACAGTGCAAACAGCATATGATAGAATGTATCTGTTTTGAAACTGACAACTGTCTGCCTATTATCTGCAGGGTTTCTGGAACTGCGGGTGTTGTGGACCATCACTCAATGCCGCTTATCTGGTTTGCGTGATGGAAATTAAAAGACATAACAATATATCCTTTTTGAAACTGAAAATGTCTGCTTGTTGTCTAGGCCATTAGACCATGTTTGTACAAAGGTAAGCAATGTGCTAACTTGACAGGCAAAGCACAACATGCATTATCTTTGCAACAAGTGTTTATTAGGTTTCATCATTAAAAGATGAATGTGGGACTTGAACCATGATCTAAATATGTTAGGTACTGTATGATTCATTGTGTTTGCCAGGTCTGCTACACACACACACACACACACACACACACTTGATTCACAGCTGTAATTTATGAAGTCATTATCATACAAGTAACTTACATTAAATTTAATTTATTTATCCATTTCATCATGTTTGCAAAAAGCCACATGCCACACAAATATTAATATTATAAAAAAAACTAAACATTTCAAAATTTATTTAACACACATTATACATTTTTACACAACTCTAGATTTGAACTGTCAGACTAATGAACCTACAAACCACAGTACAGGTGACTTATCTGCCCTTGCCACAGAAACAGCTTTGCAGCAAGAATGCAAATTATTGTGCATACGAGCAAGTCCCATTCTCAACACAGTATTGCAAGACATATAACACTTGTACACACTCTGTTGTTTGTACGTGTTGCTTACGTATTTAGTGCAATGACTGATCACACAACCATTTATGAGTATTATTTGCACCAGTGCAACTCTGTCTTCTCTTTATATTGTGTTCATTCTTCTCTTATTTGCACTGTACTCTCAGACATGCAGTCTATAGGGCATTTTGTATCACTGCCCTTAAAATGTATGAGAATACTATATGACGGTAATATATAGTTTTCAACAAAGGCAGGAGAGTTTGGCTATTACTGAACAAAAACTGAGAAATGTGTTCTGCTCACCTCCATATAAAAGCTTGCTACAATTACTTCTACACTTTTTAAGTGTGTCCCGGGTGACACACTCACTGCAGGTAAGGGAGTCTGAATTGCTGTTATGTTTTCCTTCTCCCTAGCAGCAATCATTCAGAGTTGCGATCCATTAGCAAGTAACACTGAGGCATAGCTCTCAAACTGGAAACATCAAAAATCTGGACAAAGGCCTATGAAAAATAGGTACAAATCTGTACACTGATTAACATAAAATTTATGTGCATAATTATGTAACCCCACCCACTCCAACGGAATTGTGGGATACCAACTTTCAAACACAGACTGAAGAACAGACAACCGAAATATGGCCCCAGAGTCTCCCTGCAGCCATTCCAATGTCCCATTACTTGGCTATTTTGCCCCATTTACCATAAACACTAATGTGCATACTGCTTTACTTCTACAATGATTTGGATTTTATTTTACATTTTACAGCACAAACACTAATACACATCTGCTAAACAAAGCAATAGTCTCACAATGAAAACAGACTTAGCATTAAAACTTCTCTGCCCTTAAAACTCACATTCACTGAAACAGCATTGAAACCCACATCCAAAGAAAATGCAACTGGCCAGTGGCAGATAAAGATTACCTTTGAGCTGTTTCAAATCATAGGCCCCTTGCACATGGAACATACATGTGTTCTCTGATACACTTTCCTGACTGTATTAAATTATATTCCTTGTATAATACAGCACACCTGTTAGAGCTTGTTTTAAAATTGTTTTGAACATTTTCCAGTTAGCAATGAAACAAAATGCATGAACCAATAATGACAAAACTGCCCAGTTCAGAACATTTCCATCATAAAAGTCTACTCAAACTTCTACAATCCACCAGTATCAGTAAATATGCACACAATCTCTGCAGAAGTAAAAGTCATCTAAATAATTCCACATTAAAGAGATATGTAACTAATGAAGATGTTGCTGCTAGGAAACAATGTTATATTTCATTGTTTCCCTTGAAGAATAACTTGGCTATGTTACATTAAAAATGATATGCTAGTAATATTTCAGTAGGGAATGGATGGATGGCTGACTGATAGGTTCATAGTTACTAGGTATCTCTGTCAAAGAGGACATTCTCAGGACTGCAGCATCTGCCAATTCCACCCCCTTTAAAACTACAACACAGTACAGTATCAGCAAACCATCTACATACTGTGGGAGTAGAACCCACAGAACCCATAGCCTTCTGCATCAAGTGCAACTATTCCACCTGTTGTGCTACTAACACAAACAGACTTGGCCTAAGCAGTCCTGCTTATGCCAAATTGGTTTGTGTTGTTAGTAGAACAACAGATACAATGCTTGCTTTTGATGCAGAAGGCTGTGGGTTCTACTCACACTGCGGGAGAAGAATCCACAGCTTTCTGCATCAAAAGGCAAGCATTCTACCTGCTGTACTACTACTAACAGCACAAGCAGACTTGGCAAAAGCAGCACTAAACTTCTCTCCCCCTGAAGAACTATGCAGCACAAGAAATCTGGAAAAGCCAAAATTTATTGGGGGGAACAAAAGCCCAAAACCAGGAACATATTTTAAACATTGCTGGTATAATCTTAGAAATGTTGCTAGAATAAAATGTTTTGTGTTACCATGTGTTTCCTGAAAGATAGGAAGACTGAAATTTAAATAGCTATCATTATTTAGTGAACTCAGTTCAACTTCAGTTCACACTGATTTGCCAGAAACCCACAAATTTTAAGAGGAACAGACCAAAAGTATGAGCCAAACATTCCATAAACATTGGACAGTTGCAAACTATGGTTAACTCCTTGAATCACAAGGGGGTGGTGGTATGGGTAAGAGTGTTTAGGCTCTTGCTCCTCCTTGTACCTAAGGTACAGGGTTTGAGTCTGAGTAACTCTAACCAGCAGTTGTAACTAACTGGGACACACACACACACACACACACACACACACACACAGCAAAGCTGACTTTAGTAAATAAAGTAACCCACTGAAAGCAAAGCAGGCTGTAAAGTAACACACATTTGGCTAGAAATTAAAGCTGGCTGGCTGTAATGGCTATACACACTAGGCTATGGCTAGAAATGAAAGCTTGGCTAGAAATGAAAGCTGGCTGGCTGTAATGGCTATACACACTTGGCTATGGCTAGAAATGAAAGCTGGCTGGTTGTAATGGCTACACACACTTGGCTATGACTAGAAATGAAAGTAACACACACTTGGCTATTCTGATGCATATTACTGTTACAAACACAATTAAAGCTCAACTGCTGCTCCATTTCTGTTACAAACACAATGGAATCTGCCTGTCATAATTAGTTTTACTGGGAATGAAAGATGTTTCTTCAAACACAATGAAAACTGCCTGTCGTAATTAGTGTAACTGGGAATCGAAGCCATTTCTTCAAACACAATGAAAACTGCCTGCCGTAAAAAACATATTGCTGTTAGTGTTACCAGGAACGAAAACTGTTTCTTCAAGCACAAGCAGGGGAATTCAAATGCTGCTCTGTTTCTTTTCTTACCATAAATAAAGCCTAAGCAGGGACTTAAGTAAGCATGGGCAGGGAATTCAAACGCTGCTCCATTTCTTGTCTTAGCGGGTCTGGGAAATAAAGTAAGTATGAGCAGGGAATTCAAATGCTGCTTTAAGCAACAAATGCGTGGTGGTCCATAATTGAAGTGTACACACATGGCAGCTGTAGTAGCTAAGTTTCAAGGCAAAAACACAAGCACAATGAAAACTACCTGCCATTTCTTTCTAGGAGTGCTGTGGTTCTAAAGCTTACTGGTCTGGGAGTGGTTCTAAGTGCATTAAAGTAAGCACGATCAGCAGTAGCCACAGAATTCAAATGCTGCTTTAACCAGCTGGGGAACTGAATACTGTGGCTGTAAAAATCTCCACAGAATTCAAATGCTGCAAGTTCCACAGAATTCAAATGCTGCTTTAACCAGCTGGGGAACTGAATACTGTGGCTGTAAAAAGTTCCACGGAATTCAAATGCTGCTTTAAGCAGCTGGGGAACTGAATACTGTGGCTGTAAAAAGTTCCACGGAATTCAAATGCTGCTTTAAGCAGCTGGGGAACTGAATGCTGTGGCTGTAAAAAGTTGGCAAAATCTAAGTAAAAAGAGGTTTGCACAGTTTGTCTTACTGGGAATGGCTGGCTGTTGCTTTTAATTAAAGACTGCACAGTTCAAGCTGATCTTTAACCGTGGCATTCAAATGCTGTTTTAAGCAGCTAAGGAACTGGGAACTGCATGCACACTATGGCCCAGAAAATGAATCCCTCAATTCCAACAGGCTGGCAGGCTGTTCATGGAGCTGACGTCATCGTGCACACCTCTGCACGTGATGACGTCAGCTGAAAAGCAAAAGAACATTTTAAATAAAGTCTGGAAATTTGGAAATTAAGAGGTGCTACTCGGGAATCCTGGCACCCCATTATTTGGACCACAAAACTGGTAAAAACCGACAAATGTGGTACAGTTGAGAGGCATGCACTGAGGTAGTGTCTACACTGTGTTTACCCCGCTACACAAAGTCAGAAGTTTAGCATTCATCAAATGTCCTTACATTCCCTGCTGAAATATTCTTAACATATGGGATTCCCTGCTGTGGAAGCCTGACATCCAGCCAGTCTACAAAAGACTCCAGTTGCTTTAAAGGTATGTTGAACATCACCCAAGCAGTCTTTGCATAGTCTAGATCATAAAGATGACATTCAGACCTACCAAAGTCAGAACTTATTTGCTACCAGTCTGAATGTATCTTTTCACCATTGATCTGTTTATCCATGTCCATTTTCTGCCAGTTGAATGCATTTTTGTTCTCCAGTGACAACATATGCCTGTTTGCTGACTTCTTTGCAGTTGCAGATAAGTGCCCCATTGGGGTTTTTGTTTTTTCTTGTCTTGTTTTATACTCCTTGGGGTTAATGTCATCCAGGAAGGGTAAATGCCAGTGTGGGAGACAGATTCCCCATAAAGACTGCTACAGTATGTGTTTTTTTATGTCTAGGAGCCTCTCATAGCCATACATCTTGTTCAATTTTGTCAGGCATTTATCCCAAAAACCCTTCGCAGTAGACTTTCTTCCCTTGTATCTTGAGAACCAGAATCTTAAGCTTCTCGCTAAAGATACAGTGGAAACAATCTCCCACACAGAGGGTCAACTGTTAGGGAAGAAGAAGGTGAAAATGTTATGACTGGAATCTTCCACTGATCAGCCTCTGCCAGGTGCTTCTCCTGAGGTCTTTACAAACTCAGAGGCTTGCCCAGCTGTGTAGTCAGATTTCTCTGTCATGACTGTGTTGGAGGCCAGTGAGGATCTGGCTTCCAGCATGTCCAAAGAGGCTTTGCAAGTATCCATCTCGGATGTTCATCGGGAGCCATGGTTGATTTTTTTCTGAGGAGCCTAGGGGAATTCCTCCATTTTTAAATGGGGAAGAAGTTTCTACTATAGCTCTCATCTGTCGTACTGGGTCTGAGCCTTCTCAGTTTTTTGAAGGGGATGTTCCCTTAAAAAAGAAACAAAAACTTAAACATGTTTCTTCTGCTCCTAGGGATCCACAAAGTGACTGGCAGGCCTTTACTCAGGGGCTGTTTACTGCTTTAATGTCCTTAAAGCCTCCTCAAGGGGTTTCGGTTCCTACTCTTCTTGGTCCTCTACTCCCCTTAAAAGGCCTAAAGAACAGGATTCTTCTGAGGATGAGTCAGATTCTGATGACAAATCCCTGAGTTATTCTACACATATTCTTTCTCCTTTGAACTATGGGTTAAATGAGTAGGAATCTATTAGTCCTGATGTTTCTTTTGAAGAAATTTCCTTTAGGGACACTTTCTCTTAGATGATGGATTTTTTTAAGTGGGATTGTGCTCAGGTCTCTGATATCCATAAGAGGTACTATGAGTTGCTGCAGTTGGAATCTCCTAAGCCAGCTTTGCTGGATGCTTTTTCCAATGCCTCTCATGCACCTGATTTTCTGTCCCCTGCTCCCAAGAAATCTGACAGGTTTTATAGGGTGCCTGAGGATTATTTTTTTCATATAAATGTCCTGCCTGCTGACCCATCTTTTGTATCTGTAGCCTCTGATAAGCTGTCTCCATTGCTTCCTTCGCCCAGGTTATTGCCTTCTGACAAAGGCAGCAGACCTATGGAAAGGCTGGGTTAGAAGGTTCACACTTCTGCTACCCTAGCTTTTAGGGTTATTAATTATCAGACCCATATGTCTGTGTATGTGTTGTCTCTTCTTTCTCAGGCCTGTCGACTTATTTCTGATTTTCCAGACTCTGAGAGTAAAACATCTGTTCTTTCCTTGCTAGCGACTTCCTCTCAAGTTGCTCATCATTATATTAAATGTAGTTATGATGTTTGCTTGAGGAAATTGCAGAGAAAGTACCCCACCAAGCCTGCTTTTGTTCGTAGGTAATCCCGTCCTTCTACTAAAGATAAGAAGAGAGGCAAACTGGCTTCTCCTGCTAAGGCTCCTAGATTTTCAGGAACACCAAAGCCATCCTTTCCAGACAAACCAGGTGCTGTATGACTATCTGCCCCTTCCCAGCCACATTCCTCTTTCTCTTCACTTTTCTTTTGCTCTGCCTGTTTGGCTTCCGATCACTCAAGATTCTTGGGTTCTGTCAATCATTCATCAGGAGTACTTCATGGTGTAGAAATCCCATCCTCCTTTGATGTGCATTCCTTAGCCTCCTCAGGAGCAACTTCCCTTTTTCCTAGAGGTTCTTCAGAATTGCTTGACTCATGGTACTATTCAAGAGGTGCCTGTGTCCCAAAGTGGGAAAGGGTTCTATGCCAGTCTTTTTCTAGTGTCCAGGAAAGAGGGCACTTGGAGACCTATTCTAGACCTCTCTCATTTAAACACTGTTTCCTCTATTGCTCCCTCAGGCCTACATGGTGTATCTGGATCTCAAGGATGCTTATCTCCATATTCCAATCCATCCTCATTTCAGGAAGTTTTTGTGCTTCTCTGTTGCTTCCTGGCATTTTCAGTTCTCTGCTTTGCCCTTTGGCCTTTCGACTTCTCCAGGGGTGTTCACCGAATGCCTTGCTCCTGTGATTGCTTTTTTGCAGGCTTCAAGGGATCCAAATATTTCCTTACTTGGATGACTTGTTGATTCAGGCATCCTCTCCAGAGACTATTTTGCTAAATTTTCATTCTGCCATTTCCCTTCTTCAGAGTCTGGGGTTCATTATAAATTTCCAAAAGTCTTCTCTGACTCTTTCTCAGGATCACGTTTTTCTGGGTCGCAGGATTTAGGTAGTGCTAATGCTAGCCTCCCTGCCCCCTCCAAAGGCCTTAACTCTCATTTCTTTCTTTCACAAGCTTCTTTTTCTGGGTTCCATTACCACCAAGGAGTTGCTGGGTTTCATGGCATCCACCATTCCAATGCTCCCTCTGGCTAAACTTCACATGAAAAGTTTCAGTGGTTTCTGAAGTCAGTATGGCTTCAATCTGCACATCCTCTAGACTTCATAGTGCATCTTCTTCCTTGTCTCAGACAGGAACTTCACTGATGGATTCAGCAGTATTCTCTGAATCCAGGTATCCCTTTTCATCCCCCTCTTCACTCTCAGGAATTGTTCACAGACACTTCAGACTTGGGATTGGAGGTGACATATGACTCCCAAAATGTTCAGGGGGTGTGGTAACCTCGTCAGCAGAAGGAGCACATCAATATCAAAGAAATGAGAGCTCTTCTGCTGGCTATTTAGGCCTTTCATCCTCTTTTCTCTGCAGGGCCTCTCAAGGTATTCACAGACAATACCACTGTGATGTAGTATATCAACAAACAGGGAGGAACAAGATCTTATCTTCATAGCTGGTTGGCACTTCTGGTATGCGATCTTGCTGTCAAGTTTCAAATGGCTCTTCAGGCAGTTTATATCCCTTCCAGTCAGAACATTGTGGCAGTCACTCTGAGCAGGTCCTTAGCACAGTCCCACAAGTGGATGCTTCATGGAGATGTGTTTCTGGACATTATCCACTAGTGGGTTCTCCTCAAGTGGATCTTTTTGCCTCCCCTCTGAACAGACAACTTCCTCTGTTTTATGCCATAGTCCCAGGTCCTCTGATGTAGAAGGTGGATGCCCTCTAATTTTCTTGGAAGGGGATGTTTCTTTATGCATTCCTTCCCCTTCTTCTTCCTCCAAAAGTCATGTTCAACATTAAACAGGATGCTCCCAAAATTGTTTTGGTGAATCCCTTTTGGCCACAACAGCACTGTTTCCCTCTTCTTATGCATTTAGCCAGGGGCAATCATCACAAGTTACCTCACAGGGTGGATCTACTGTCACAAGACAAGGGATTTCTCATCTATCCCCACCTGTCCATGCTTCAGCTGACACTGTGGGTGATAGGATTTTGACTCCTCATAGACATCTTTTTTTTCTGAAGATGTGCTGCAAGTCCTGCAGGAGGCCTGGAAACTTACAACTAGGAAATCGTACTTATCCAAATGGAAAATATTTTTTATTTGGTGTCTCTCTCGTAAATTGGACCCACTTACCGTGGATGTTCCTTTGTTTTTAACTTATTTGTGTGAGTTGCTCAATGCTGGTTTAGCTTATTCTTCTGTTAAGGAACACTTATTAGTTATCTCTGCTTCTCTGCCTTCTTCTCTTCCTTTAGCTTCTAGACTTGAGGTGAAACAATTTCTTAAAGGCATCCTCAATATTAGACCTCCCAGGAAGCATGTTCCTCCTCACTGGGATCTTAATTTTGTTTTGGAAAAGCTGACTCGGGCTCCTTTTGAGCCTGCTGCTTCAGCTTTCTTGCAACATTGTTCCTGGAAGATGACTGTTCTTTTGTCAGCTCTTACTTCTGCAGACAGGTGTCTGATATTACAGGCACTCATGGCTTGTCCTACTTTTTTGATGTTTCATGAGGACAGAGCGTGTTTGTGCACTAACCTTTCGTTTATGCCTAAGGTGGTTAATGAGCTATAATTTAATCAGTCTATTAATCTGCCTATTTTTTTCCCTTCTCTGCAAATTGACAGTGACAGGATGTTGCATACTTTGGATGTGCATAGGCAACTCAGGGTTTATTTTGGATAAGACTAAGGCTATTAGAAAATCTGATCAGTTATGTGTTTCTTTTCAGCCTAGGTCTTTGAGACTTTCTGTATCCAAGCAAACTATTTCTTCTGGAATTTCTAAGGCTATTTCTTTTTGTTACACTTTTCATGGCAACAGCCTTCTCTCTTCAGTCAAGGCTCATTCTACTAGAGCTGTGGATTCTTATAGTGCTTTTGTCAAGGGCTTAGATACAAATTCTATTCTTAAAGCAGCTATTTGGACTTCTGTGCGTACCTTTACCAAGCACTACAAGTCAGATGGTATCTCTAAAGCTAGGGCTAGTTTTGCTAGCGCCATTATTCATAGTTTTTAGGGGACTCTTCTACTCCTTCCCCCTCTGTAGTTTCCTCTTGAGCTTTGGCACTCTGCCATATGTTAAGAATACTGCCATATGTTAAGAATACTGCAGTAGTGAATGTAAGGACATAGTACAGTTGTGTAAAATCTTATCATAATGGCAGATGTCCTTGCCTTCACTGCTGCAGTATTCACTCCCTCCCTCCTTCTCCCGTCCTTTGTCTTCCTGGATGTACAGACTACGTCTTGGGTTCCTTGGACTGCTGTTCCTACTGGGGCAATCAGTTCTGACTATAGTAGGCTTGAACATCACCTTTTTTCCCTATGCTATGCAAGGTGCATTTGGGTGATGTTCAGCATACCTTTAAAGCAGCAGGATTCTTTGGTAGACTGGCCAGACATTGGGCTTCCATTGCAGGGAATCTCATATGTTAAGAATACTGCAGCAGTGAAGGCAAGGACATCTACTGTTATTGTACAATTTTACACAACTGCACTTTCTAATGAGTTCACACCTCATTTGCATCTTCACCATGCTCAGAGGCATGAATCTACACTATAAAAAGGTAACTGTGTAGCTAGGGAACTTGAAGGTGAGGACGTGTGTATGTGGATAACACTGAAGAAGATTGCTATTAATTTGGATTTATCTGCACAAAGCCTTCTGATCTTGCTAAGGTGTGATTGTATTTTTCAAGTACATGCTAGATATGTTCACATGTTATAATGAAAATATTTTATATATATGCATTAGAGAATGGAACGTTTATCTGTATGCACTTCTTATAAGTTCACCATTGACATAGGCATTTTTATCAGGCATTTTACTTTCTCTTATAGACAGCTTTATTAACTTTCATCACAAGTGTTATTGTTACAGCTGGTTATCTTACACTCTTCTGTGTTACTTCAGTGAAATATAATGTCCTATATTATCAATAACACAGGGGTGTTAGGCTTATAAGATGGACCACAAACACCTCTAGAGGAGTGCTGGGCACAGGGAGAGGTGACTGACAATCGTATAAAATTGACTTTTCTGTTGTAAATGTGTACACATATTGTGAGAATTTTTTCGAAAGCATTTATAACAATTGACTAATGTGTTATTCCTTGCTTGGTACAAACTGTCATTTGCCTGTTTTTTTTTTTTTTGGGGGGGGACAAATACCATTTGTGTGTTGCCACAACAAAAGCTGTGTTTCAAGAGGTTTGCTCTTGAAATTGCATAGTCATCCAGTTCTTTCTTTGGTAAATAATACATTATTCCTTGTCTTGGATCAAACATTGGTTGTTTGTGAGTGTGATATGGTACAAACACATAACCTTAAATTTTAATACCTAAACTGTGTGTCTCCAGTAGTTAATAATGAAAATATATATGTTTATATAAGTAGGAATTTAATTATGCGGTATTTGTGTATTGTATCCTTTTCTGTTTTATGTCATCTAAGAGCATGGCACCCAAGCATACCAATCCACATAAACCCCCTTTCAGTGACTCAGAGAATGATGTAATCATGCAAGCATTTAGGTGCCAAGGTGCCTTTTTGCTTGAGAGAGGATGTGGGGATAAGGGTGCCAGAATGCAGGTTTGGAACCAGATAGTCAGTGATATAAATGCCATAGGGAGTGCAGCAGGAGTTATGGACAGGTGCATCATATGGCCACATATATGATTTTATCAGCCAGGAGGACAGCATCTGCAGTTGCCCATGAACAACTGGCTGGGGGGGGGTTGCTACGTAGCCACCACTGACACCAAAAGAAGAGTTTGTGTCCACTGTCAGAGATCCAGAGAACTCAGTGGAAGTACACAACAACATGTGATTTATGTTGGTGCTGATGTTTTGGGAGGACAAGTATGTGCCAGAAGGAGGTTCCAGATAAGCTTACTATGTCAATTTATAACATTTTCATGTGTAGTAAAATATTGAAAGTAGTAATTCATGTTGTTTTAATAAATTTCTTTTGGTTATACATATTAATAAACTGATACAGTTAACACATTTTTGTTCATTGTACATGGGTTTTGGATGGATGTGTCAGCCAAGTTTCAGTTAAAAGTATTGTTAATGGATATATAGGCAAACATTTTTCCCCTTGTGTTATTGGAATTGTGGTGACTGTGTCCTTAACTTTTGTTTAACTTCTTCCAGGACCACCCTCCCTAGCAAGTGTGAAGTCATCCACACATGGTAAGCCAAACATTTGTATTTGACTATTGATGACCATTTGTCAGAAATATGCATTTATCCATATGTGTGGGGTGGGTGCCATGAGTGTGTGCATATTGCTGTACTATCTGTGATAGTGGCACCAGTGTTAGTTTGTTAGCATATATTACATTTTAGTGTAGGTATTAATTTATTTCCTTTGTTTGTTACTTATTATCACAGGTTATCCTGACAGTGGAAGTATAGGACTCTTACCACCTGATGTCAGAGTAGATTCTGATGATGATGGTGGCCAAACAGAGGCACAGTAAGGGGGTGCAGAGGTTGAATCTGACACTGAGGTTGACATTCAGCCATCCTCCATATTTCTATCAGGCACACCCAGTAGGCCTACACATACTTATTCCAGTGAGCCCTCAAATATTGGACAGGTGAAGGGTGACACAATTGATCAGGGTAGTGTAGTTACTGCATCTTCAGTGCTGGTGGACTCTGGCCATAGCCAAAGTGTGGGTAAAGTGCCATGCAGGAAGGCTTTTAGGGGTACTTGGAGGATGCCTGCTGTCCACCCTCCACCTGATCCCAGTGTGCCTTTAAGTGCCACTCAACATATGTTTAGGGCCATCATGGAGGTGCAGGCATGTTCTAACAGGGCCCTGAGGACATACATAGGGTTATAGGGGGTGTAGATGTGGCACAGGCTGACATGAGTGGCTGCCTCCTCCATGTTGCCTATTCAATGGATCGGATGAATGACACAATAGAATAGGCAGTGTCTGTGATGGAACATTTGTTGGGAGGGGGATGGCATCCACATGGACACAGGTCAGCACCTTCATTGGTTGATGTTAGCCAATGTGGTTGTGCCCAATCACACTCCCATAGTGGCATGACTTCCACTGCTCCATCAGTGATTGAAGTGTCCACACCCAGACATGGTAGGCCATGGGATCATAGTCCTGGGTGTACTCGTGAGGAGTGCTCATCCAGCAGACATCAGTCAAGTTCAGGTAGCAGCAGCACATTGACCATGGGCATGGACATACCAGTGCAACTCCTGGCAGAGCCAGTTTTCACGGTCGATGATGACAGTGATGAACTGTCACATCTACCATACATGGCTCACACCTGTCCAATATACTAGGATGTAGAGCTAGCACAGAGCCTGGCTGTGTTCTTGCAGACACTCATACACACATTTCATCTTGAGTTCCCATACAGGCACACACACACACACATAACAGTTAAATGGGTCAGTCATGTGGCTTACAGCTTATTCTGTCTCAGTTGCCATTTGATACTTAATCCACATGTCTGCTTGTCTGTCTTTCTTACTCACATGCACTCACTACCTTTTTGTGGCAGCCTAGGCCTCCTGCTACCCCACAAACACACACACAACACCCTGTGCAAATGATGAGAACTGTGTCATATTCCTTGATTTTCTCTCTTTTGGATTCAGGGATACACAAGTCTTTTGTCTGATGCCCAGGGTGCATAGCTGACCGAGTGCTTAGTATATGTGTGTTTGTGATGCTCTTTTGAAAACTGTACTGCTTTCTTACAGGTTTTTGTAATGTTTGAATCTTCAATGCATGAGGCCTATTACTTGATAAAGACCACATCTATTGACATAAGTCAGTGCTGTCACATATTGATGTCATTGCTGTAAAAATCACCAACCTTATACTTAGTTACATTAGCAAGTAACAGTATGCAAGGATATGCCATTCACTTGTGTTCCTAGCCAATTATTTTCCTCTTCCAAGTTCACACTTACCTTGGAAGTCCAGCAGTTACAAGAATTTAATTTGGGGCTGAGTGTGTGTGTGATGCTAGCAGAACACAGCCATTACATAGGTAAGTAAAGGTTGTGAGTGTTGCCTAGCATCGCTATTATTGTATGTATGTGCATAGGATGAAGGTTTTACCTCCTTAGGTGGTGAGCATGTGTGCAATACATTGCCTCTTGGGCAGGGCGAGGGCATATTTTCCACACCTACATCTGCGTACACCCACAGCAGCAGGTGGTTCCCCCTCTGACTCCTCACCTGCATGTGACTGTGTGACTCTTGCCAGTGGCGATGGGATGTGTGCCCCTTCCCCTTGGTGTTCTTGCTGAAGCTATTTTCTCTGGATAATTTTGTAAAGGATGGTGCAGATGGTGAAAACTTCAGAACAAGTACAAGGTTCATAGGTTCATACTAGGCTATCTGCCCTAGGGCATTTATAAGCCTAGCCAGAATGTGTTTGGCTTTCGCCACCCATTTTAAATTTATTTTGCTATGCCCTTTTTCGAGGTTAGTATACTGTGCCTCTGTCTAACAGTGACACAGAAGTGATACCCAGGGTAAACCTACGATCTCCCATCCACTCATCAAGATTCCTCTTCAAGAGAGTCAATGAGGGACTCTGCCTAACCTGGACTGGGATTTTATTCCAGAGTGAAGAGAGCCTCTGGGTTATGAATCTGTCCCTCCAGCATGTCCTATTTATTTCAGTGCTGAGGTTCAAGTCTCTTGAGCGCGTAGCTCGATGGGATTTGGATTTTCTGAGGTGCAGCATGTCCATTAATTCTGGGTTGGACATGGCTTTATACGTCAGGCACAGATCGCCTCTGAACAGGCGGTATGCCACTGAGTAGAGCTGGAGTTTCTTTAACCGGTCAGCATATGGCATCTGTTTGAGCCCTTTGATCCTCTTGGTGAGGTACTTTTGGGGACTTTCCAGTTGCTGCAGGTGTCTGGTAAGGTACATCCCAAAAGGGGCATTATACTCAATTATGGGCCTGATGAGGGATGAGTAAAGAGGCACGATGACCTCCCCTGATCTAGATGTGAATCCCTTCATGATTAGGTGGGCTATATAAAATGTTTTTCTAACCACTTTGGCCACGTGGTTGTCAAATGAGAGATTGCTATCAACTTGGGTCCCCAGGTCCCTAATTACTTCTTCTGTACTTAATGGATTACCACCTATGTGGTAATTTGTGGGCACTTTGTTTTTGACAAAGGGGATGACTATACACTTTTTGGCATTTAGCTTGAGGCCATGGCTCTGGCACCAGTTGTCTGTTTCTATGAGGCCCTTTTGGAGGATGCTTGTGTCGGCTGGTGACTCGATTATGGCACCCAGTTTGCAGTCATCTGCGAACTTGGTCAGCCACAGTCCTTCCATGTTGGCCTGTACCTCCGAGAAATATATACCGAACAAGAGAAGTCCCAGGACTGAGCCTTGTGGGACACCACTTGTAACTGGTTTGGAGTCTGACATGGCTCCAGCAATTATAACCATGTGGGTTCTGTCCTTGAGCCAGTTTGCAATCCATCTAGTGACATAGGGGTTTATATTTAAGCTGGTGAGCTTATCTATAATGCCCGAGTGGGGTATTATATTGAAGGCTTTTGCGAGGTCCAGGTAGGCTGTGTGGATGACCTTCCCCTCGTCAATGGCCTTGGTGACTGTTTCAAAGAAATCAACCAGGTTTAAGAGGCAGGATCTGCCCTTAACAAAGCCGAACTGGGTAGGATCCAGTATCTGTAGGTCCCCAATATCTTTATTTATGAGGTCCATGATGATCCTTTCCATAGCTTTGCAGACCAAGCTAGTCAGGCTTATGGGGCGATAGTTTCCAGGATCTGTTGAGGCACCACCTTTATGGAGAGGGACCACTGTTGCTGTACGCCACTCTTTGTGCACATATCCTGTAGTAAGGCTGAGATTGAACAGTAGTTTTATGTATGGGTTTAGCTCTTCTTGGAGTTCATGTAGGGCGGCCGAGACACCGTCTGGTCCCATTGATGCTGTGTTTTTTGCTTTGGAGAGGGCTGCTCTTACCTGAGCATCTGAGATGTCAGGGGGGCAGCACTCTGCTGGGATAGATATTTGCCCTTTTGGTGGGGGAGTTTGCTGAACCTGTCAGCTAGGATGTTGGCAATGTCTGTGGGTTCAGTGTATTTTTTGTCATTTTGGACTAATTCTGAGCATATCTGGGAATTATCACCCAGGTTCCTAACATAACTAAAGAAAGCCTTGTGATTATCCTTAGTGTCCTGTGCAATTTTTCTCTCGAAGCTAGCCTTAGACAATTTTATGAGTGCCCGTAGTTTTTTGCTAATACTAATCAGTGATGCCTTCCCTTTTTGGGATTTTGCTCTATCATTTAGTAGCTTCCTCCTTCTATTGTATAGTTTGTTTATGGCTGGGGTCCACCAGACAGGACGTCTGCCTTTGGAGGATTGGGTCTTGGTTTTATTTGGGATCGCATGATCCATGCATTCCTGAAGGTGTTCATAGAATGCATTTATAAAGGATTCTGCAGTCTAGGCCGTATTTTCCACAGGCCCGGGGGCTTTGAAGGATTCCACCTCGGTTTTGAGGAGTGTGAAATTTGCTTTAGAGAAGTTTTTCACTGTGGTTTTCTGGGCAGGGGGTGGGGTCGGGATGTGAATATCCAGTGAGATTAGTTTATGGTCTGATCTTACCAGTGAGGGATACACTTCTGGTCTGGAGCATAGAGTCCCCATGTTGGTGATGATCAGGTCCAGTATGTTTTCCCCTCTTGTGGGAGTGGTAACAAGTTGTTCCATAGCATTGAGTTTATAAATTCTAGGAACCTTTGGGCTAGGGTGTTGGAGCTAGAGTAATGCTCCTAGTCTATGTTTGGGTAGTTGAAGTCGCCCAATATAATGGTGTTTGGAGAGACCTTCATATTTTTCAGTGTTCTCAGGAAGGCCGAGTGGGGTTCCTGGGTTTGGGAGGGTGGTCTGTAGCAGGCTATAAACTGGAAGGCAGTTTTACCCACTGTTAGTTGCACATGGATAGTCTCTGATGCTTCGTGCTTTGCCACCAACCTGGAGGTGTGGGTATCTTTGATGAATATCGATACTCCCCCTCCTTTTGTGGTTCGGTCCAAGTTTTGGGGCCGAAAAGCATGGTATGAGGTATAACCTGGTAGTGCTGAGGTGCTCTCTGGAGCCCTGAACCAGGTTTCTGTTACTGCACAGATATTGATGTTCTCCATGCTAAGGAGAGTTTCGAGTGCGTGCATCTTGAGGTTTAGACTTCTGGCGTTGAGTAGCATTACTCTTAGTTTCTTATCCCTTGTGATACCTATGGAGGTGGGTTTGTCTTTTGAGCCTTGCCTAAAAAAGGCACTATGAGGGTAGCAAGAGCCTTTGCCAATATCCGAAAGCCCAGGGGTGACAGGTGCAAGCCGTCCCTAGCGAAGCATCGTGGCTTGTCGAGCATATCATCCCAAGCTGACAGGCATTGGATCCCCATTTGAATGACACCAGTACTTAAGCCAATTGTTGAAATTGATCATCTTGTCTTCATATTGTGGCATCATTCTTGGTGAGGGTAAGATGCTACTCAAGGTCAGGGTCATACCAGCCTGGGCTACATGCTCAGAGAGCTCCTTTATGTCTCTTTTCATGTAGTCCAGGGAGGTACGTCTCAGGTCATTCACACCAGCATGGACAATGACTGAGTCATATTTGTACTTGCCTTGGAGTGACCTGAGTGCTTGTGTTATGTGGCAGATCCTAGCGCTCGACAGGCTGCTCACCGTGACCGTCTCCTTGTTCAGTCTGGTGAGCGGGACGTCAGTGTGCCTGATGATAGAGTCACCTATTACAGGTGTATCAGGTGTGTTGTTTAGTCTTAAGGGCTGTGACTGTTCGGCACACTGGCTTTGTGAGATATGTGTTGCATGTGTTTTGTTTTGGGGTAGCGGTTGCTTGGGTGTCTGCTTTGGAGGTCTCTGCTGCTTAGGCAGATCTTTATTTAGAGCCTCCGAGTATGTTTTTGTGTGATTATGTGTTTGGTTTGCTGTCGCAGGATTGTAGTGTGGGGCTCCCCTAGGTGTATCTAGGCACCAGAACCATGACTTCAACCCAAACATATGCTCTGTGATATTTCCTGTTTGAGCATGTACCTCATTATAGCATTCTTCATTTGGTGTGTGTTCATTTCTGATGAGCATCATCAGCCATTGTTCAAGTGCATAACCTGCATCCCCCAGTAAATGACCCTGTGGGATATTCCTCCTAGAAAACATCTGATGGGGTTGAGAGTTGTGCCAGATATGTGAATTGTGGTAACTGCCTGGGCTGCCAGCACACACATTCAGGATGATTCTCTTAGGGTTACACATAACCTGGCAGTTAATCGCTGTTCCCCAGGTGGTGCTTTGATTTTAATGTGCATGCAGTCTATGGCACCTCGATCTTCAGGGAAGTGTGTTAAAGGGTAAAAATCCTGCATAGTGATAGCTCTGTCCTGGGGTGTAAGGAGAAATGGTATGTAATCACTGGCATGTTGTAGCATAGCATTCAGGAATTGTTGTAGGATACTGGATGCTGATACCTGTAACACCCCCAGCATATCCCCTGTCTCTAGAATGTTCCTGTAGCTAATACTGTAAATGTTACACATACCTTAGTCTCCACAGGTATTGGTTCCCCTTGATTTGCCCTTGCTATCAGTTGAGGATGACAGAGGCTGCAGAGTTCCTGTAGTGTATCATTATTCACCCTATAGTGCTCTACAGTTTCTGCCTCATGCAGACCATGAAAAGTTAAATGGGGTCTAAACACGCTTTTCCTTCTTGGCTGAGGTCTATTAGCAGCAGCAGTAGCATAGACTTGGGCCTGTTGCACATACACATATATAATAGCATCAGCAGCCAGCAGCCACTAACATTGTTTCAATGTAGAGTAGTTTCCATGGCTGTATTCCAATAGGTTTTGGAATTTGCAGTTAAATTCTGCACTGAGTCTACATGATTGCTTTATAGCTTGTTGAATAGCTCCTCCATCTTGGATTGGCTGAATAGCATACAGTTCAGCTTCTTTTGCAATAATTAGCATGACAAAATGTTTACTGTGTTTGCACAGCTCTACACAGCATATAGAGCTGCTTATTGAATACAAAACAGAGTGCTACTGTGTGCACTTCATGGCATGACACTCGCATGGTTTTAACGCACCATTTAGGCTTTATTGACTCCAGCCATAAGTGTTACTTTTTTCTTTTTTATCTGAAAACAAGGTTTGAAAGGCTTGCATTTTTTCAAACTTCAGGCTACATTTTATCTGAGGTATGATCCTGGTAATCTCTGACTGATAAGATACATTTAAATGTCATTGTTTAAGAGCCATTGTGTTTTTTTAATGGCGCTGTAGCTGGAATAAATGATCTAACCTAATTAACGTACCACTCTTAGTAGCTTTCATGGTGTAAGAGATGATGAGACAAATGCAGGAAAGAAACGAAAACAGAAATAAGTTCAGGCATAAAACAAATGGAATAATTATTAAATGATTTTTTTTTTCTGTATGTGATGTGTGCAGTGTTGAATTATAGGAAAGGAAAATCACTTTTATGAAAGAAAAACTTTACATTTACCTGGAGTTCTCCTTTAAGTATCAACTTGTTTTTCACAGCAGTGCACAATAAAGGAGCCAAGAATAAAGTAGACAATGCACTTTCTTGGTTACAGGGTCACCAATTCAAAAAGTTGGCTCCTTAATCAGAGCTTTTCCCCACCCCGATACTGGAGAAAATATGGATGGTAAGAGATGGATAGTACCTTCCTGGTTTTGGAAATCTTGAGCCAACAGTACGAAGAAAGCATATGTCTTAGGAATTAGACAATTTGCACACTTTTTCTTCAGACTGGATACTCGAGATTGTCAATGGCCTTATCAAACTGCATTACAATACCTTCACCATTGCAAAAAGAGGCTCTCCTCGGGTACAGTCAGAATCCTCATTTCAGCCTTATGTTTATTTGCAAAAGTTTTTAAAGTCCAGGACATAGCCAAACACTGGACAATTGCCAGAGTACGAAGAGGGTTCGTTCTTATCAGTAATTCTAAACATGACAGAAGGAGGCCCATAAATGCAGATCTATTGAAATCCATCTTTCAAAGCATACACAGTCTGTCTCATACTAGAATTATTCTACTTGGTACACGTTATTCTCGTGGCTATATTTGGAAGGTTTCAGAACCAGTGAGCTCATAGGTATCCTAACATGGTCAGAGGTTATTTTCACCACAGACAGGGTCCTTATCTGAATCTCCAGATCCAAAACAGACCCAACAAGCATGGGCATCAGATTACAATACACAAGAGTGATGATTTACTCACTTGTCCTCTAACATGGAGGAGAGCACTAAAGCAACTAACTCCATGCTATAGCAACAACAATTTTGCATTAATTCATAACAATGGTTGTAAGATCACCATTGCTCAAATTTCCAACCAATTCATGATAGTTTTAAAACAGTTAGATATTTGCCCCAAACTTTACACAACATATTCGTTCAGAATTTGTTTAGCCTCTGATTTAGCTGCTACAGGCCAGTCTGCTGAAATTATAAAAAGTTTAGACAGGTAGTCCTCTAATGCTTATTTAAGATATATTCACCAGTCTAATCAAGATTAACATCACATTAATCTCATTTGTTGCAAGAGCAAGGTCTAGCCTCATTTTGGGACATGCATTCATTTCACAAGCAAAGGCCAGAGCTGCTATTTGACCCAGAGCGTCTAAATCTTGGGTTAGAGCAAAACAAGTTTGTGATTATTTGGAAAGCAATACCTGATCTTCATTGGAGCCAGTTATTCATTCATCTTTTTAAGATGGTTCATCAAATAAGTTCTCTACATGTAATCATTCTCCACATAGGGGAAATGACTTAGGATTTATACCTTTGAGGCATCTTATATACTGCATCCTTTGGATTTAGTTACGATTAGACATTTTCCTGTATATTAGTAGTTTGGCCTACTGTCATACCCAGACTATACTGGGTAGGATCCTTCAACCCATGAGCTATAAAAAAGCCAAAAGGTTTGTTAACCATACAGTAGCAAGAGAAAGCTGTTTGTTAAGCATCTCAGTAATCGAACATCATGAAATGGATGACAATGATAGCATTTGGTATGAAAAAGATGGTATTCATCTATCCGATGTTGATTTGGATTTATGTAATGTAAACTTAAAATTGTTTTTAAAGGAGCATTGACAAATTGGTGACAAACATTTGCAAGTTGTCAATAGTACCATCACACTGCAGCATCTTTACTGGGGATGGCAACTAGTTGCAATCAAATAATTATGAAAAAAAATATTTATAAAAGGGGAAACAGGTAGCTTAAGCCTGGTGAACAGCTGTTCATGGTCTCAGCCCGACCCCCTTGTTTATATTTCCCTCTTTTAACATTTTTTGAGAGTTTATAAATTCAAAATTCGGTTCATAACAGTGCTGTACATGCAGTGGCAAGATCTGCAGTTTTATAACTTTTGTAATCAAATCAAATTAAAGGCCATCAAGAGGGCTTTATGTAATGCTACCCAATGACAGGCCCATAGCTGAGTTGGTGCCAGCTAAGTTTATAAATTGTAATGTTCACATTTACAGTTTATACATTTTAAATATAACTTGAGCTGTCATCAAAAAAAATATCTGGTTGCTACTGCAACACCAGTGTTTGTGTGTACATTTGACAATGGAGTCCAGAGACAATCCTTATGCTTTCCTAACACTGGTAGGAACTAGAGGAGGATCTTAGTTAGTTAGTCAGTTAGTTAGTTAGTTAGTTAGTTAGTTAGTTAGTTATATTTGTTTACCGGGGTAGTGCACTGATTTCATTTGCAGACCCAGATGGGTGAATAGGATCACATAAGAAATGAACAAAACATATTTACAGATAAAAGGATATGCTAAATACATATAAAAGGATCAGTGCACATGAAACAATACAAGAATCAAAAAGGACTATCACATATGAAATTGCAATTTTAAACAGGCTAACCAATATTATAAAAACTATGCAAAACTGTCAGAGTCCAATAAATATTCAGCTTCACAAAGATGAGCAAATCTCATCATAAGGCAATAGTTCCTGGCCTGGTATGAACAGGTCAGTTTCACACATTTCTTAACAAAATCATGGCCCTGCGCCTTCTTCAGAAAAGTGTGTGCCCAAAATGGAAAGATTATTGGGAGCTAATTAGTATGCACTTCATGAAAATCTCCTTAACACATAAAAATATGATTATAAATAACTCCATGTTGTGGTTGCTAAAGGAATTTTGTACTTCACCTATTACACCTAAACATATGGTTTGTTACCCATTAAATATTATTATTAGTTATCGTAACTTTATATTCATGCACCCTAAGTATAGGGAATGGAATTTTATTGTATTCCCTATAATTTATACACAGGGTATGCTTATGTCATCTACTTCTGAAGGAGCTCATTTAGCTATAGATAATAATCTAAAGTACTGGTATCAGCTGATATCTGATAATAAAGTTAAAAATCTAGATTTCTTAAAACAAGAATTTGATCTAAGAGAAACTTGCTGGTTAGAGGTTCAGATCTTTAGACAACATCTCATTGATAGAATAGATCTAATGTCTATAACAGTTAAAGAATCTATTCCAAAACTGATTGATTACTTGATAATAAATTTACAGCATAAAGTTTCTGATAAAGGTAAACTTTCATATATACATAAAATTATCAGACAAGAAACTTTTTACAGTGTAGATTCATACTGGAATTATTTCACCTCTATTAATGGGGACCCACCAACTCAACAAGATAAACAATACATATTGGAATCTGCTTATAGAACTACATCTTCCATTGTCTGGAGACTTTATACATGGAAATTTTTACATAGATCTTTTATACACCTTTGATGATGAATAAAATTAATAATAAAGATAATCTATGTAAGAGATGTAATGTAGAAATTAATGCTGACTGGGCTCATATGTTTTATGACTGTATGAAGTTGAAAGAATACTGGAAGTCAATTAATGAATTTTGCAGGCTCTTTTTACAGATAATTTCATTATTTCTAAGTCTCTTATATTATTCAACACACCTGTACCTCAATGTGTTAAAAATATTAAGCTTCCCTTGTTATGGTCTATCCTAGCAGTGGCTAGGAAAATAATAACTAGAAATTGGATTTCAGATACACCTCCTTCGTTCAATGAATTTAAAATATTATGAATATAATGTGTCATATGGAAATAAGCACAATTAGAATGAGAACAACTAGAAAAACATCACATTTTATTGTATGGGATAATTTACAAAATTTGTTAAAAAAATTCTAATTTCAATAGCACAGTATTTTAGTTTAATTAATTGATCTGATTGTAGTGGATGTCTTTGTAAATACTTTAGTTGTTTTGTTGAATATTATAATAATACCTATTTTTAATTATTTGTATAAAATTGTTATGATATTTCTCTTATTTGTTAAAACAATAAACTTGTTTTAAAAAAAAAAAAAGAAAAGTGTGTGCCCTTGTTGAATGAACAAGATCATTAAAAAATCACTGAACACACAGATAATGCATTACCTTCTTTCACCTTCATTCCAAAATGCTTGTGAAACAGAAAAATATTCCAAACAGCAGCAAACCCTTTCAGTAATTGCACTTAATATCTGCTTAATTACATAATCAAAAGGTAATGATACATGCCACAACTTCCTCACACTCTGAATAGCCACAGAACACTAGCCACACAGGTCCAAGAGCTGGAAGGCACAGTTCAAAAATGTCTGATAAAAATCAACATATGCACACCAAATGATACATTCATTCTGTGATAGTGGTAAAAAGTAATATATGCAAATAAATAAAAAAATTAGGGCAGCACAGCAATCAGCAAGGTAAGATTGTTACAGTAAAACATTCTAGAAAAACTCTCAGACTGAACAAACATTAACAAAAACACTGTAGAACAGAAAACTGTAGTGTGATTCAAATGTAAACTGAGAAATCCAGTTCTAGTAGTTACGGCACGCTAGAAATAAGACAAAAAATCCATGCAGCATCTGCAGGTAGCCATCCACCCCGTCTTCAAACAAACTCTCCTACCCCATGTTGAATTGTATGACATTGAACATTTAACCTAGAAAGAGGCAGACCAGAAAGTATGCATGCAACCCTGTCACCACCAAAGCTGCAGTAAGTGGACCTCCCCCTGCATCATCATGCTTGTTCTGTAAAGAGAAAACTGTGGGAATAAACAGAGCTGGACCTGAGCTCTACATTTATGGAAATGGTAAAAAATATAACTTAAAAAGCAGATGCATGGAAATATAAAAGTATTAGATGAACACATTTCAAACTGACATAAAAAAGTAGAAATAAATGCCCCAATGCAATCATATCTCAAGTTGTGATACATGAAGGCTTTCTGCCCTTGTTATTTCCACCTCACCCTGACTTTATATACTTGAGTTTTGCATGATATGATATGTTTTGGCATTTAAGTGGGAAAACCCCAGCAATGAGTTATACAAGTGGTACTTTCATACAGATAGTATTCTGAGGACTGTACCACCATTGCAACACCCCTGAACCCCTTCACCTACATAAACACATGCGCACACATGGGAGATCTATGACTCATCAAGCACAAACTCACGAAGGGCGTCAATCACCAAAAGGGTAGCTCCTGCAATAGTGTTACTTGTTTACTCCCTCGCCCCATGTAATGTGATCTCAGAGACAGTTATAAGTAATGGGTGTAAGGCAAATCATCATACATTGTGGAACAGGAGAGTTAGCATTCATAGAAGATAAAACATTCCACCAGTTGCTCCTTTTGTTATGTTAAAGCCTCAATGAATTTGTGCTTGATGAATCATAATGGTTCATGCACACATACATACATCCAGACACACACACACACACGCACACACACACACACACACACACACACACACACACACACACACACACACACACGCACACACGGCCACACATTTAGTGTGATATGTGGTTAGTGGCAAGACAAGCCGATGTTCTCTTTCCAACAGTTTAAAATAAAATGCATAAATTATTTTAATTCAACTGTTCACATTTCAAATGAAAATATGGTAATCTATTTCTTTTACCACTGGATAAAAAACAACGTACTTATTTCATATAACATTTAATGAAAGGAGACCACAGTGATACTAGAAAATAGAACTTACAGAGATTAAGCCAAGATAATGCTTTAGGGGAAAGTGTAATGGAACATGTTTTTAACATGAAATTAAAGATCCCATGATGCCAAAGCCTGAAGACATCACAGTTACACCACATCAGGTTTTCTGATATGGGGTACAGCTGCAATATTTTCTGGGCTTTGATACATCAGTTGTCAAATAGTGGAACATGTTTTATACAAGAGGAATTCAGGAGTGGCGCGAGCAACACAGACTATACAGTTTGTCTCTTATAGCACTATGTAATTCATACCTTAGAAATGAAGTGTTGCAGCTTGTACTTC